>NC_065533.1:23174928-23233634 GCF_020184175.1 Aphis gossypii
AAGGCACGCAAAATCGAAATGCCGGTATTGGCACAGCATCGTACTCAGAGAAGCCCAAAGAGACGATAAATATAACTCTTCTAAGCGAAGACAAATTGATGGACATGCTCAAGGAATATATCTAGGGAATGCACAACTTTGCGGTCAATACGAAAAATGTACACAGGAAACCAAAGGGCACGCTTAATAATACGGTTAGGGTCTAACAACAGTATAAAAAGATATCACGTTCCAAGGAAGCCAATAAAGACTAGGACTCACAGGGCAAGGAGCCTACGGTAAGCAGTGCCGAAAGTCCAACTTCTGTGATAGATTTTCAAAGTCGAATCCAAACGGAGATGAAAAAAATACAATTAAGGCAGAAGGATCAATGATTACTGCTAAGTACCCAGATGAACGAGGTCCAAAAACTGATATTAGATGCAGTAAAATCAGCTAAGCAGCATCACTAGGAGCAACTTTCTCAAATTAAAGATTAATTAGCTGGGCTATATTATAAACACCAAATAAATAGTAGAGAAGGAGACAACAAGCCTACTCCCTCCTCGATTACTATGGAAATTAAGCAATGAGCATAGTAAGAAAAGAGGTCTATTTACGGACGTTACTCAGACAGAAGAAATACGGGACAAAAATCCAGAAAACATTCCAGCCAATAAACCCTGGGTTGAAATAGTCAAAAAACCGCGAAGGAAGAAAACCTGGAAAAAGGCGCCAGCTATCATCGTTAGCACTGGATAACTCTCGTATACCGAAGTAGTACAAAAGATTAGGGTGGAACGATCCCTGCAGAAGCTGTCCGAAGATATATTCTCAATGCGGAAAACTGAAGCGGGTCATCTCCTTGTAGAAATGCGTAAAGGTTCGGAGAACATTGAGAAGATTAACTCGGCACTAAAGAAAGCGGTTGGGGAGCTTACCACAGTCTCGATTATTAGGCAAACAGCCAGGATTGGTGTATTTGGACTAGATGATGTCACGACTCCAAAGGAAGTAGAACAGGCCTTTCGCTCAGCAACGGGGGAAGAGTCTGACGTGACAGTGACCCTGGAAAGGACAAATCGTGGACAACAGAAAGCTATAGTCACAGCCAGTGTAGAGGCTGGTAATAAGATTATCGACTCAGGGTATATCCGGGTCGGCTTCGTAAGTTGTCGAGTGCGTATATGGTGAGACCTTATACGGTGTTCTAGATGTCTCGTAGTTGGTTACAATACACGGGAATGTAAAGGACCGGATCGTTCAAGTTGTTACAGAGGATGCGGTAAGGCAGGACACTTCGTTAACCGACCGAAAAGCAGCGTACAGGGTTCAGGGAGATTCTCCGACAGAAAGAATTTCGACCTGAAGATGGTTAAGATTTTACAAATTAATATAGGCGAATGTTGTGAGGAGGAAGACTTGATGATGACAACTGCATCACAAATTGAGGCAGGAGTCATACTAATATCCGAACCTAATAGAACCCTTTGTAATGGTCTGGATAGGAACTTTATGGATCGGGGTGGCAGAGCAGCGGTAATCATCACCAATGATAACTTACTTATCACGGAAGTTGGCCCAGCAGATGCACTTGGTTTCCGGTGGGTTGCGATTGATGGTGTAAGAATTTACTCTTGCTATTGGCCACCAACAAGGAATAATGCTGACCTTAATCTGTTCGCTAACTTTTTGGATAGACTCGAGTTGAGTGTTAGAAGCGCCGAGGGTACCGTAAAAGACGCAGGACTTTAATGCGAAATCTCCGATACAGGGTGGAACTAGCGAAGACAAAAAAGGGCGACTACTCACCGACTTCATGGCCTCCAATGGACTGATGGCCTGCAACAGTGGGGACACACCAACATTTATTAGAGTCTTGATTTGCGGGGTGTCTAAGTCTTATATCGACATCACTTTTATATCGGATACGCTAGGTCGGGATATGCATGAGTGGAGAATCTATGAGGATTACTCTATGAGTCTACACCAATATATCTCCTTCACAGTTGAGCTTGGACCAGAGCTGCCCATTCGGCCTAACCTAAGGAGGAGGAGGAAAGGAAGAGACAAAAAGAAATTATAAAGTAAGTTAGCTAAGTTAAGTTGGTAAAATGTGGGCCTAAGGCCGAAACGAGGGTGTTAAAAGCCCCCTATTTTGTTGTTTTTATTATTTATATACATGGATGTTTATTTAATAAATGATACGTTGGTGGAGGGGAAGGAAGGCCAACCTGGAGCGAAGTGCCCACACACACACACACACACACACACAAAGATGTACAAAAAGAATATTGTTATCAGATCTTAACAGGATTTTCAATCCATTGGGGTTTTTAACGCGGGTACTAATTAAAGAAAATATATTCTTACAGCAACTGTGATAAAAAAAGATAGGCTGGAACCAATCTATACCAAAACATATAAGAGAGAAGTGGCTTCGATTCTACAAACAGTTCGAGGAACTCGAGAGATTATCGATCCCCAGGAAGTGCAAGCCATTGATGAGCGATCATATTGAGGTGTACGGAATTTTGAAGCTTCGGAAGTTTATGGTGCATGCATCTATGTGCGAAATAAAGACCAAAATGAACAGCGGTGGTGTTCACGGCTGTTATATTCAAAATCAAGGAAGCCACAATACCGCGTTTAGAACTTTGAGGCGCTCTGGTGTTAGCGCAGTTGGCAGAAAAGGTAACAGCAGCATGGGAATGAGATGTCAAGATTTCTACCTCTGGACAGATTCCATGGTGGCCTTGGAATGGATCCGGAGTGAAGCGACTAGATTTAAAACCTACGTCGCAAATCGCGTAGACCAAATACTTGAGCTAACCAATGCACAACAATGGAGACATGTAGGGACTGCAGACAATCCAGCTGACATGCTATCCAGAGAAGTATTGGCACAAGAACTAAATGTCTCTGAGTTATGGTGGAATGGACCACAATGGTTGAGCCACAGCAATGATGGTTGGAGCATTCAGTAATAACACTACCGGATGAAGAAACATTACCAGAAAGGCAAGTGGTTAAGCTCGCTCTCACCGCGATTGATCAGTCAATCAGATTAATCAACACTACTCAAGTTGGCGTCAACTAGTGAGAGCCGTTGCCTGGCTTCTTAAGTTTATAGATTTTCGAAGAACAAGACATATCGGCACAACAGCATGGTATCTAAGTGTTTCGTCGAATACAAAAAAGTAGTAAATTATTATGGGAGTATAAAAATAATAATTCAGAGGTAGGTAAATGGCTTAAATATTTTTTTGGTTTGCCGTACTTGCCACCTGATGAAATAGAAATAGCATTCTCAAATTTAATAGATATTGCTCCACCCGATGGATTATACTTTTCTGATTATGTTTTTTCATCATATATGTATATTACCTAATTAAAATTTCAATCCATCTCTGTGGACAGGAAAACCAGATGATTTGCCCAGAACAACAAACGGAGCTGAAGCATTCCATAGGCATTTTAATAATCAATTCTATCCCATATTCATATCCCCATAATGCCATTAATTCTCTTTTATCTGGCTCAAGAGAATATAGTTGTTTTTCCGAATAACCTAAAGATTCTAGAACCATTCTGAATACTAACAATAAGTTGATTTCTATGAGTAGTATAAGATCAGTAAATCTTGGTCGATATTATCATTTTGGCCTAAAGAATGGAATTATCTATAGTTCTAAATCTTCAGTCTATTTAGATAATCCTTCAGTAAATGTTATTAAAATTGCTGTTGGTATTGATAGACTAACAATTTCAAAAAATACATCTCATCAGTTCTGGCCAATATTAGGATATATTGTACCAAACAATAATGCAGTTTTTCCTATTGGTATATATCTTGGGACAGAAAAACCAGCAGACAGCAATGACTTTATTTTTGACTTTGTTTCTGAAGCAAAACAATTAATTTTGAATGGTATTACAGACAATAACAAATTATACAAGGTAACTATTCATTTTATCTGTTGTGACTCAACAGCTAAGTCATTCGTGTTGAAAGTGAAAGGGCATTGTGGATTTTTCTCTTGTACCCGTTGTCAAATAGAGGGATAGTATTTACATAATAGAACTTGTTTTCCGTCTAGTCAATCCGTAATTCAGCCAGCTGTAGTGAGCCGGTCCTGGTGAAGATGGCTCAACACGATTTAACGACGAAGTCACTTTATCGTCTATCTTCTTCAGAGATTTCACCGACGAAATTTTTTTTAGAATCTGAGTTTTACAATGATGTTTTTTTTGTACTCGTAAACCTAATAATTAATAATATGTTATGGAAAAAATTACAAAATGATACTGTTAGCACACACATAAATATATGTATAGCCATATAGGTACTCATATACTTATACCATATAGCTGGGTATAAGGTAGATATAAATACATAGACGATAGACCCTCATATAAACTCTATAATAACCATGTTGATAAGAAATGACACAGTACAAATTAGTAGGTACCTACTACCTACGTAAGTGAAGATAGATTTATAATATTATAATCATGATTGTCCTTTATCGGCTGACTAGATCATAAATTTGATCTTTTATTGTTAAACTAATCGTATCGCGTATACAATTTAAAGAAAAATAATATTATACCTTACTCATCTGTCGTCAGTCGATGTTTGTCTACTTTTATATAAACGTACCTATGGTAAATTTTATTTTGTTTTATTTCTGTGCTCGTTTCTGTTTCGTTTCTGTTTTATAATAATTAAATATGAAGAGAGGAGCACTTGACAATTTTTTTAAACCAAAAAAACCATGTACTGGTGCGCTTTTAAATCAACATGAAAGTCAAGAACAAAATCAACCAGTGTGCAGCACTTCAATAATTGATGCATCAAATGTTGTGAGTACTAGTATTATTGACATTGGAACTGTTTCAAATCAATTATTTCAAAATAAATTTTCGACTTCCAATAACAATATTTTTAAAAATAATGTTTTAAATTCATTATTTATTCCAACTAAGTTTTATACATTTCCTATTCGAGAATTTAATAAAAAGAAATTAAAATTTCAATATAATTGGTTGGAAAAATGGGAATGGTTGGCGTATTCTAAAGAAATGGATGGGGCCTTTTGTAAATACTGTGTTTTGTTTGATAAAGATTATGTTGGCAAAGGTCCTAATCAAAAAATTGGATCTCTAGTAAGCAAACCATTCATAAAATGGAAAGATTCAATCGAAAAATTTACATCACATTCAAATACCGATTATCATCGATTTTGTATCGATTTTATTTAAAATTTTGTAAATTTCGTAAAGTAGATTCTGGAGAAATGTGTGATATTGCTACGCAGTTGAATTCACATAGACAGCAACAATGTGAAGAAAATAGAGCGGCATTAATTCCAATAATAGAAACAATTATTTACTGACATTAATTACTTAACGATGACAGTGGACCATTAAATTTGGCAAAACCACCAAAAAAAGACGGTAAATTTCGTGCTTTACTTCGTTATAGAGCAAATTTTGGTGACGAAAATTTAAAAAATCGTTTAATAAATAGTAATAGAAACTCTACTTATATAAACCCATCCATTCAAAATGAAATAATAGACATTTGTGGCCAACTTATTCGAAAAAATATGGTAACTAAAATAAATAAAGCCGGTTGCTTTTCAATTCTTTGTGACGAAACTTTAGATGTATCTGGTACTGAGCAACTATCTATGTGTGTCCGTTATGTAGATCAAAATAATCAGCTCCGTGAAGACTTTTTATGTTTTTTACCAGTATATGATCTCACCGGGGAAAATTTAACTCGAATAATTTTAGAAGAATGTGAAAAATTGGGTTTGGATTTAAATAAACTTATCGGGCAAGGCTATGATGGTGCAGGCAATATGAGTGGACAGTTTAATAGTGTACAATCAAGAATACGACAAATATATCCAAAAGCAGTTTTTGTTCATTGTGCATCGCATCGATTAAGTCTTGCTTTATCTTCGGCTTTATCTACAAAAAGTGTTCGAAATTGTCTTGGTGTGATGAAAGGTAATATTAATTTATTCAGGAATAATGCTTTAGCCGGAGAAACTCTTAAAAATTCCACTTTAGAACTTATTCCAGAAACCAAAAAAACACGTTTAGTTGGCTTATGTGAAACACGTTTTATTGAACGACACGAAGCAGTAAATGTTTTTGTAGAGCTTTTTGAACCAATTATAGTTAGTCTGCTAAATATTCAAGAAACAGATCATGCAATTTCAGCAAAGGCTTGTTCACTTTTGGCAGCTGTAGAAAAAAGTTGTTTCATAATTGCATTACTTGTCTGTAAAAATCTTTTAAGTTTCACTCTACCATTGTCACATTATTTGCAAAGCCCTAAACGTGATCTTTCATCTGCTGTTGATTATGCTAAACATATTATAAAGAGGCTGAAACATATGAGAAAAAATTCAAATAAATCGTTTACACAAATCTTTAAAGAGGCTAGTAAGTTATCTAAAATGTATTTTGATACTGAAATTAAAATTCCGCGTACTACGAATAAACAAAATTATAGGGATAATTATTCATGTAATTCACCAGAAGAGTATTATAAAATATCTGTATTTTTACCGTGTTTAGATGGTTTTATTTTACATCTCGAAAATAGGTTTGAACAGAATAATGACATTTTATCGTCAATAGAAATATTGTTATCAAAATTCGTCAAAAACGTTGAAAAACTAAAAAATCTCACCATTTATTTTGAAGATAAAATTAGTGAAAAAAATATAGCAAGTGAGTATTTACTTTGGTGTGAAAAGTGGAAAAATAATGAAGAAACCCCTACAGATATTATGGCTATTTTAGACTCGTGTAATATTCGACTTTTTACCCAAATATAAACCATTTGTTACGAGTTTTGGCTACCCTCCCAGTATCTACAACTGAAGTTGAACGATCATTTTCAACTTTAAAAAGAGTAAAAACACTACTTCAAAACCAAATTGGAAATGACCGTTTAACAGGCGGCCTAACTCTTTTATCCGTTCATTGGGAAATATCAGTTTCACCAAAAGACGTGCTGAATATAATGGCAAAATCAAAAAGAAAATTATTATTATAAATTATAATTTTATTACATATATTATGTTATATTTTAGGTTTTACTTATACAATATTTTTATTTATTATAATACAATAATTATTATTTTATATTTATATATTTCATCTATTAAATTACAAAAATATTTTTTATTATTTTATTTTTTTTTTTTACAATACATTCATATATACATAATATACCTATAGCATTCTGTAGGTCATTACGAATTTAATGTTTACTTAATTAATAAGAATGGATATAATTACTTATTATTATTATTTTTTTTTATGACTTTATTGATGTCACACTTACCCCTTTATATGATTTTCATTTAAACAAAAACTAAGTCATTATTTAATAATTAACTAAATTATATTCGGTCACTTGCTTAGGTGAAAATGGTACGTACGTATGTTAGAAAGAGCTCCCGTGCTACCAATTACTCCAAAAGTGATTTAAAGACAGCTGTAGATAACATAGTATCAGATAGATTAACTTATAGCATTGCATCAAAAATGTATAACATTCCTAGGCCAACTTTGTATGCACATTCCAAAGGAGTACGAGATATGAAATCAGATTCAATGGGAAGGGCTACTATTTTACCACCTGATATTGAACACCGTTTATCTGAATCATTAAAGATTATTGAAAAGTATGGTTATGACTTAAGTCGTCGAGAAGTATTAAATTTAGTTGGAGATTTTTTAAAAACAAATAAAATTAAGAACTCATTTAAAAATGGGATACCCCGTGAAGATTGGTGGTTAGGGTTTGCAAAAAGAAATAACTTAAGCAGTGGCGTAACTATAAATTTGCCATCCTTTTACCTCTTTAAAAGTTGGATGAGTAAATTTTCTTAAATTTGGAGTAAGTATTTTAGGTATAAGCTTATAACTAATATTTAATGTGGATAATATGTGAATAACTAAAACCTAATTAGTTAAAAGTATGATAAATAATAAATTATTTTGTAGTTAATTTCAAAAATTGGTTATTACAATTATGTTAAGTGTTTAAAACTCAGTTATATTTATATATTATGTATTAGAAATGTAAGCTTATTCACTGATCTCCTTTTCCTTCAGAATTGCTTTTTTCTTATACAATAATTTATCATTGAATTAAAATTTAACGCATTATCCAGTGATTGAAAACTGCCATGTGTAAGAACTATACAATATATTAAAAATATTGTTTTCTATTTCTCCAATAGAACTGTTGTAGGAGTCAGACTCCATAACTTATATAGATAGATATTACTTACAATTTTTAAAAATAATTTAATATACATTTTTTTTCTTTAGAAATCATTAAAGCCTGTAGTAATAAACTGATGACAGACTCAGAGTTTGAAAAATTTGTTTCGGATTGGTTTAGGTATGCCAATTCAAGGAAAAATAATGCACAGCATAACTAAACAGTTTTATTTAAGTTAATTAATTTTAATTAAAACATATAACTTATTAAGTATTAACTAAGAATGATATTATTTTTATTTTATTTTTTGATTATTTGTTATTCGAACAAAAAAATTTTATATGAACAGAGCAAAGAGGATCTTATTTTAAATTTATTTTATTTTATTTTTTATTTAATCAGGTTATTATTTATAAAACCTGTGTTATTAATTGTAAAGTTATTTACTATTTTTAAAAATATAATATGATAAAAACTAAATTAGCTGTTTTTTTTTATTTATGTAGGTGATTCCTCGCAGCAAAAAATGCCTAGGGAAAATAACAACAAGACATTTTAAAAAAATATTTACTTAAATTACTAAAATTAATTTAAACTATAATTTTCAGTTTGATTCTACTTATACTAATGTTTCAAATAATCTTAATTCAAATTTAGTCCATGAAAATAATTTTGAACTTCTATCAAATAATATTTCTATTCCTCTAGTAACAGAAAAACTCTCCAAATGAAAATGTAATTAATAATAGTTCAAATTTTTAAACAATAATGATTATTCTTTATTGTCAAATAATACTACTCAGTTATATAATGATTCAGCTGATGATGGCCTTTCTAACACTATTCAACTTAAAAATAAAATACGTTCATGGATTATCCATTTTAAAGTATCACATAATAGTGCCAATCATATTTTAAACATTATGAAATCTGAGGGCTTAGATGTACCTAAAGATGTTCGCACTTTAATGAGAACTCCCAAAACATATGAGATTGTTTCTTTGGGACCTGGACACCTGGTGATGGCTCTTATATACACTATGGATTAAAAAATATGTTATCACCATTACTAACTAAGTATATAAATTACATAGATTTTTCTAATACTTTGAAATTAGGAGTAAACGTAGATGGACTACCATTATCCAAAAGTTCCAAAAGTCAGCTGTGGCCCATTCTAATTTCAGTTATAAACTCTGGTAAAATATCTAATATTGTGCTTCCTATTGGTATATATCATGGTACCAAAAAACCAATAAATACCTATTGAAACCTTCTTCCATCCATTTATTATTGATATTTCCTCACTGTTAGATACTAGTATGATAATTAATGGCATTGATATTCGATTTTTCGATATTTGATTTTAGCAATTCAAAATCCTATTATTACTTGTGTACATATCGCCATACACCTGTTGCGTGCCAGTATCAGATTTGAATCTAAATGGTTATTTTGAACGAAAGTTAAACTTAATAACGAATAATGTCTTTATTGCGTATAAATGAAATACATGTAACAAATAAAATAAGTGGCTGAGTGTCGTGAAAGTGCTTAGTTATTGATAGCTTTGGTACATCTGCCGTTGCTGGTCTTTGGGCTCCCTTATATATTGTGGTGCGTCTCTTGTTTGCGTCGAATCGTAGTCTTCTGGATGGAACCAGGTGTCCTTGTAGTTGTTGTTGCAAATTCGGACACGGATTTGATAATGTATAATAACATCTTAAATGCATCATTAGTGCACTATAATTAATTATTGGCGCGCTTACTATCCCGACACGAGGCATGGTCATACTAACTTAGCCTTGATATATCATATATCATAGATCTCGTAACCCATAACACACCATACACCTTGTAGTGAATAAGTAATATGAATAATTTTACCATGAAATTTATTTCATATGTTTTCAATAGGTAGCAATATTAGACTATCATTTCTAATATATCATATAATTAATGCACATAGGTAGTTTACTAAATATATCAGTTAATCGTTTCTCAAGCTCGTTATTATACCATAGGTACATAATTGTTTTTATACTCGTTCTAGCTCATAACGTGTAGGTAATCATCAATAGAGTTGTATGATATTTATTCCAAGGTGTATTTTAAATAAAATACATTTATTAAACAGGCATAATAAAATCATAATATAATATATAATTAATAAATATTGTAGTCAAATCCAATGTATGATTTAATAAAGTATTATTTATATAGTTAAATTCCAATATACTCAATATGAAATTTTAGTAAAAAATATAATAATATGTTGATTTGAAAATCAGGCATAGAATAGTTAACTGATTAATAATATATATATATGAAAATACAGTGCAGGGAAATCTATTTCCATGTAGGTATAACATATGAAAATTCATTATATTATTGAATATTCCCTCCAGCCACCGTATTTCATGATATCAATTATGGATAGCCTGATAGGTATATATAATATATAAATATATTTTAAACTATAATTTTCTTTAATTACGGAAAATATTTTAAAACGACTCACTATCAGAAATTAAAGAGTAAATACAAATTATGCTTACTAACCATACATCTTGTGGTGAATAAATAATATGAATAATTTTACCGTGAAATTTATTTCATATGTTTTTAATAGGTAGAAATATTAGACTATCATTTCCAATGTATCATATAATTAATGCACTTAGGTAGTTTTACTAAATATATCAAATAATCGTTTCTCAAGCTCGTTATTATACCATAGGTATATAATTGTTTTATATTCGTTCTAACTCATGACGTGTAATTATCAATAGAGTTGTATGTCATAATCGTATATATATTCTGTTAAGTTACCAAGTTCAACTCCTTCCTTGATTGCTCTTTCGATCTTTTGCCAGCACTGTGTTCAGTTTTCATCTTTTTCTTCTCGCCCCTTCGTTATTTCTATTATCCACATTATATTAACTATAAGTCTCCCCTGGTAGCTCTTACTAGTGTAATATACTAGTGTAGCGCTTCTGTAATTTCATCACCACCTCGTCATATTTCTCTAACCCAATAACTTTCTCAAATTGTCCGTAAGAACCTTCTCTTGGCAATTACGACCCAAACAAAAAAAGATTGAGCGAAATCGGTCCAAGTGTTGTTGAGTTATGCGCTTACAACACTTTTGCGATTCATTTTTATATTATAGATGAGTGGAAGCTAATTTTACATATAATATTATCTTCTCTATTACAATTGATTTGATACTATATAACTGATTCTCACTGACGATAATATTTTTTTATGGTATATTACATACATGACGTGTATTTATCGCTCAACGTTATATTCATTTATTCCCTATATAACACGCTATTAGCAGTATTATGATAAATGTTGTGAGGCCGTTGTTGTTTTCATCATTCTAATGATGCAAAGTAGATCGCTTCTAATGAGAGAGAGTTTAATGCCTTTAATGATACGAAACGTTGTTGACCTTAACCATACACCTTTAGGCTCATATATATTTGTATAGCTGATAATTATATTCACCGATATCAAATTATTGTGATAGGTATGCTGTAATATTACCATCGATGAAAGCTCTCGGCTCAACATAGCCCGACACGGCTCGCACCCACATTTAGTTTTTCTTAATGCACAAGAAAATAACTGGGGAAATTTTAAATGATCATCAAAGTATTAACTAGCTATCAAAAAACCTACTTTTCTAAAAATACTATTCAAAAATTTGCACTATTATTTGGTACTAAAATTATCTTAATTTTAATAATTTTGGATAAAATTAACTTGAAGTTAACACTTATTAAGTTATAAGGAAATTTCAAAAAAAAGTAACGAGTTAATTAACTTAATTTTAGCTTTTAATTCGTTAATGCCCAGCCTTGATTTAATATAATATATTAAATTCTTAATTACTTCATAAGTAATAAATAATTAAATAAATTGTTTTCACATAATTAAAATAGAAAATATATAAACTAAGTATTGCAAAATATGTGCATACCTATATATAAAAATCACGGTTTACGTTTGATAGGATAATTTTTAAAATTTGTCACATTAATTAAGTTTAAAAAAAGTTAGTAAAATAATAATTCATTTCAATTAATAATAGTATGACTCGTTAATTAGGTTTAAAAAAAGTTGATAAAATAAAAATTTATATCAATTTATAATTATAATTGGTGAATTGTTAGCTTCATTGAGTAGCAATTCTTGTTTATCTGAAAAATATAATGATAAATGTATGAAGTTAAGTAATTACTATAACATTTTTATTACCAGGATATGGGCCAATTTGTTGAGCTATGTAACCATTAACCTGATGACCTGCCCTTCTTAAAAATGTTAAAATGCGATCAGGAGCATCATCCTCTATCAAGTCTTGCATGAACCGTTTAATTTCACTAGTATTTCTATTCCTAATTCTACCCCTTGAAGAATTACAAGAATGGATCTGAAAAAATTTTTTTTTTAGTTGTTCCTAAATATATGTTGACTTTATATGTTATTTACATTCAAGTTTTGAGAGACTTGTTTGAATTCCAAGTTGTATTGGTTTTCTAGAAATCTTATCTGGCCTTAAATATTCAAAAATAAAGAATTGTAAGTTTAATTTTAATTTTTTACTTCTTACTTATACAATTACATATATGAACACTCACACATAGATAAGTAACCTACACATTTATTTATTTAGATGAACAACAACAAATAAGAGGAAAAACAATAATAGAGAAGTTTTGTACATTGCTTCAAAGATCTTGAAGCCACTAAAAAATAAATTCTTTCCCACATTGTAATTAAAACATAACTATACATGCATATCACGTGTATCTATAATATTACAAAAACTTGCACAAACCAACACAACCGTTTTTTTTTTTATAAATTAAATTATACCCATGAACTCCCATATTTTGGGATGAGGTTTAATAAACCGTAAAAGAGCTGCGTGATAGCTCTCCAGATAGTTATTGGTTCTAATATCCTTGTCAAATATAGTGAAGGCTTCTGGTCGCATTCTTACAAACCAATATCCAAATACATACTGGTACATGAAATCATAGAAATACTCAGCTATCTCAGTATGTTGTACAATATACATGATAATAGAATTGAAGCCATCTAACATGCTGGGAATCCTATTATTATTTGAATTAGGTGGTAAATACGGCAGAGCAAGTACCTGTAATAGTTATGGTTAAGCTGCTTTATTTTAATATGTTCATGAAATAATTAAAATGTGGTGAGTACCATTCTAAAAATTCTGGCAGCAATAGGATTGGCTTTTACCAAATTGTACATTCCTGATTCTTTACTTCTCAGGTACCGTAAAATTGACTTAAGACAAAACATTCAAAATACATTTTTAATAATTTGTATAGGAACTTATTATGTTAATTTTTACTTGACAATAATGGAAATAACATCCTTGATGACTACTTTCTGGAAATACTAATCGGATTGCATTAATTAGTCCAAGTTCAAAATCCGTGATTATAGTCAATTTATCGTACTGTAGTGGTAAAACATTACAGACATATTTAAATAACCCTACATATATTTCCTCAGTTTTACCTGTAAGTATAGCATATACCATTGGAAAACTCTAAAACCATAAATAGTTAAAATTGTATTAATATTAATTATTTAAGTATTTACCTAAAATGTTAAAAACAAGATGATTTATTATGTGATGTACAATTTATTACTTACAGCATTTCTATGAATCACTTGAAAGGTGAACAATTGATAGCAGTTGTTATCCAATGTTTTGGGAACCATCTTAAAAGTTCCGTCACACCCAGATATTGTAACCTAGAAATGAATATTTTAGCAAGTTTTCTATTATTTCTTCAACCACACTAGATAACTTACATTATGTAATTCGTTTTGATTTGACTCTGTCACGATGCACAATATAATATAAAAAATAATAGTAAAAAAAAGGAAACGAAAGAAAACAACAAGTGTATATAATATTATAGAACGATTAATACGTATAATAATGATATTAATAATAATAAAAGAGAAAAGAAACAGACGTCCTTTTTTTGTAATAATAATGCGTAATAATAATAATAACACTAATGCGCGAAGACACAGCTCACACAAAAATCAGTATCCCGACGGAACAAAGTCGACGGAAATAAAAGAATATATACATATAATAATATATATATTTTATATATAAAAAAAAGTCACTGTCGCGAACAGAGGAATAAATAAAAATACGACGTTCGCAAAAAGTCGCGGAAAATGCACGGACAGCGTAAAGACGGCGGCGGGCGGAGATCGGTCTTAACGCGCGGTTAACAACAGACAAACGCCGCCGAAGCTCTCGGCGGTCGTCACCCACGCCGCGGGATCTTCGGGGCTCATCGCCGACTCAGAAACTGGTTCGATTAATCGCTCGGGCGTCCCGATTGATTATCGAACGAGTGGTGATACCTAGGCAAGGGGGTCTAGCGGGTGAGATCGAGGTATTCGTGCGACACGACCGTGTCAACTCAATACGATGTTTGTTACAGAATAGTACACCGACAAATAAACCATCAACTATGAGTGGACCTTGATAATCTTGAAATCTTGGGTATGTAACCCAATAAATTAAAGTTTGTGTGTGTCTACAGTTATTAACTAAGAGTATGATGTAACAAATAAGAAATCGGGACTATGATTAAATTATTATTTTGTATTAAAACAAGTTTACACATAGTACACTTATGCTACCAAAATCTAACTTGTATATTATGTACCAATGGGGTAGGTAATTGTTATATAGTACTAGGTATTGTTGTGAAAATACTTACAAACTTGGCTGTTTTTGAAACGACATAGTGAAATGTTTATTACTATCCATTTGTAATAAATTATTAAAATGTTGCAGATTCTTCGGTGTTGAAGGGAACACTGATTTTCGTATTTGCCGCATCCTTTCAGCTGCTTGCAAAAATGTATAATTTTCAGCTCCTTCAGGATGGCTGTTGTATTAAACATTTATTTTGTATAGGTATGTGATAGTTATTTTAAAGTCTATTTTATTTTTAAAGTTACCTAACAATTGCTTCTACGTATAAAGATCGTGCTGAGTATGGCCGAGCAATTTGTTGAATACATTGATGTCCAATTGAACTTCGGAGTTTCCTCATTTCTATATTTACTTCATGGTTATGTAACCTCCGCAGTTGAAAATGTTTATTATTTGTATCAGGAGAAATTGATCCAGTTGCTGGGCATTTATTTGTGATTTCTTCACATTTTAAGTACCTAAATTAAAAGATTTGTATACTACATAATTATGTTCGAATTGTAACTATTATATTATTAGTGTTTTATAATTTATTAATTTAACTCTGAATTTCAAATGATAACACAAAATGGTTTAAAAAATAGAATAAAAGATATTATTACTTACACTTTTTCTTCTGTTTTTTTATATTTATAGTAAAGAAATCCAAGGTTGTCTCTAATAATATATTGATGTTAATGAACACCTGGTACCAAACTATATGATTGTGGCTGTTCACCCACTGGCCAAAACTGAACATTGTCTGTAAAATAATTAATTTTTTCTATGATTGAATATGACCTTTTATGATATTTTTTTTAATAGTACACCAAAGTCAAATAGTTTTAATAGTCGCTCCAATCTCAATTACTTTATGATTGGTATAATTTTGTACTATATATTAAACGGAAAATATAATTAGTAAAATTAGGAATGCAAAATTATTAATTTATAAATATAGTTAATTATATTAGTGGTTAAGTACTTAAACACGTAGTTAAATTAATATATATAAATGTATTATAAATATAATATAGAATTGAGGAGTAAAACTACTTTGTAAGTAATCATGATCCAAAAGCTCATTAACACCGTTAAAAGCCATGATGTATACATTCAATTTTTTAATTAAAACAGAAATTATAAATGTCAACAGAATTTATTTTTATAATACTTAATATCACTTTGACGCTTCAGTGACTGTCAATAGACTAAATCTTGTTTACTCAAATAATTATACACTGGTTATATTTTATGATTAACTATGAAAAGGTCACTATGATTTCTACATAGGAAATTTCCAGCAATAAAAACTTATTTTACTCTATATTATACTATAATTTCTACATAGGGAATTTCCAGTAATAAAAATTGTGAGGTGTTGTCTTATGATTATCAGTAGAATATGCCTCTACCACATGTCCCAGCTGGTGATGCTGTACAGATGTATGTTTTATTCATTAGAAGGATTATTAGTCAGTAAAGCAGTAAATACTAATTTAACAGGAAACCATATAACTGTAGAAAAACCTTCAGCTACACTTGATTTACCAGATCCAACACAAAAACTTTATAACAAAATATTGCCTATAAAACCAGATAAACTAAGGACGTTCAAGACCTTTTCCAAATATGTACCACAATTTATTCACTATTAATATATATATATTTTTTTAATATTATTTTGTTATGTTTATAATAATATTTCTAAAAGTTTTAGTTTTCTAGTAACTTAATGTGATTATATCAATATTTTAAGACTGATCAAGAGATTCTTTTTTATTATTAACTAAAAATAATAAAATGTTATTTAATATTTCTTATAATGTTATACTCAACAAAAAGTCATTTTTAATACTTATGTTTTTTTTTTTTTTAAATTGTATTCTGTTATGTTTATAGTAATATTACAAACCTATTGTTAAAAGTTTTAGTTGTATAGTGACCAAATTATAACTATATAACTTTACATATTTTTTCAACATTTTATTTCCTAATAAAGCAATGCAACTTTTAAATTTACTAGTACTTATTTTGCCATTTTGTAGGTACCTATAATAGGTACATTAAAGGGGAGTATGTTTAATAACATAATAGGGTGGCTTATATTATTCTAATGACATAATTTCTAGTGAACTATTTATTTAAAAAATAACTTGATAACATTAAAATCTATATTTTAAATAAAAACATCAATTTATCATTAAAATTAATAATATGATTGTTATTTAATAATACATAATAATATTTTATAATAGAGTACTTATTGACTACAATAAAATAATTTGTTGGCTGTAATAACCATTAACCAGTTACGTCCAAAAACAAAATTGGTTATTGCAATCATTATAAATATAATTATCATAATTTTTTAGTTATTTCTAAATAGTATCATGAATATAAAACGTAAACCATTGGAAATGGGTTTGAGTGATGTACCTTGTTCTTACAAAAAAAATAATTTTACGTTTTTAATTTTTGGTTAAGTTTCCAATTTTATAGATTGTTTTTTTCATTTCCTGAATAATTTTTAAAAATGGACGTAACTAGTTATTGCACTGGGGTCTTCAATTTTTAAATGTATTAAAAATTGTATTATTTATTACATAATACATAGTTTTATTTTAAGGTATAGTGCCAAAAAAATATTAAATATTATATTCTAAAAATTTTATCATCAGTGATGTCGACTGTAAGTATTATTGGGATGATTTTTGTTCACGTTGGTATCACTGCTGGTTCATCGGTATAATACGTGGTTAAACATTCTAATCATTTTCTGACAACTACCCTGTACCCATTTCGATCGAATACAATATATACCTACTTATCATTTGATATTATAATATCACGGACGTGTTGCGTGCCAGTATCAGATTTGAATCCAAATGGTTAATTTGAATGAAAGTTAAACTTAATAACGAATAATGTCTTTATTGCATATAAATTAAATACATGTAACAAACAAAATAAGTGACTGAGTGTTGTGAAAGTGCTCAGTTGTTGATAGCTTTGGTACATCTGCCGTTGCTGGTCTTTGGGCTCCCTTATATATTGTGGTGCGTCTCTTGTTTGCGTCGAATCGTAGTCTTCTGGATGGAACCAGGTGTTCTTGTAGTTGTTGTTGCAAATTCGGACACGAATTTGAGAATGTACAATACATCTCAAATGCATCATTAGTGCACTATAATTATTGGTGCGCTTACTATCCCGACACGTGTCATGGTCATAGTAGCATCCGCATTACCCTCGACATGAGGCATGGTCATACTAACTTAGCCTTGATATCTCGTAGATATCTTATAGATATCTCATAGCCCATAACATACGTATCCAACCGTGCTCGGTCTGGCCCCTCTCCTCCAGCACTTATATAATGATGTTTTCCTTAAATTATTATTATTAGTATCGATTGTAATGTATAAAATCTTTTCCTAGACACTTCCTGTTCGAGACTGTTAGATGTTGGTTTAAAGTTGTCACAAGTAGTTTTAAATAAACCTTCGTATGCTATTGTTAAATAATTACATACATTTAAAGTTATTTCGTAAAAGTTCATTGTGTCTTTAGTACGTCAATTGAAATTATCTAATTTCACATATATGAGTAATTTCCAATCAGAGTTAGAACGAAGTGGCCCTTGATTTTCAAAATGCATCCCATTCTCTTGGGTAAGCCTTGAAATACGATACGGTTTTGTTTAAGTCAACGCCATCTGAAGCGGGAAGCATGTTATTATAATCTTAAAAATTTATTCTAATTATGCATGTATATATTTTAATTTATTAACCTACTTATTTCTTTTAATTTAATCTTATATAATTTTATACTCAATTTAAAATTTATTTCATTTCATTAAATTTCTTAACATTATTTTTGTGCACCGTTACGTGCCTTCTCCCTCTTAATATTACAATGTTTTCTCTATCTAATACGTCCGTTACTTAATAGGGACCGTTCCATGATGGATTTAATTTATTTTTCTGTGTTTTATCTCTTAACAATATTTAATCCTACACATGTATCTCTGTAGAGTTTTCATTAATATCATAAATTTGTTTAGATTTTATTTTTCTCTACATTAAATTTTCCTTAGCTATCTTATGCGATTCTTACATTTTTTTTTCAAATCAAAATAATAATTGTCATAATTATTATATCTAGGTTCTGGTTCGTGAGATAATTTCACTGGTATTTCTATGTGTCTCCTGAATAATAAAGAATATGGCTGATAACCTGTTGACGTATGTTCTGTAGAATTGTATACGAAAAATGCGTTAGGTAAATACTCATCCCATTTGTTGGGCTTTTTGTCTACGTAGTGCCTTAGATACTCTGTTAGCGTCCTATGTGATCTTTCTAGACTACCGTTTGTTTGTGGGTGAAATGGGCTAGTATTTATTTTATTTATTTGTAATAATTTGCATACTTTGGTGAATATTTTACTTAAAAATCAGTGCCCTGATCAGTTAATATGGCTTGTAGTATGCCGTGTGTACATACGAAATTTGTTACAAATGCTTCGGCAATAGTATTAGCCTGGTGATTTGGTAATGCTATCCTCATTGAATATTTAGTTAACCCGTAACTAGTCACCTGAAAATAGGTACACAGACAATCACTTCGGGTCATATTGACCGGTTTCTTTTTATTTCTTACCTGATGATGATAATTTCGAATTTCAGACTAATTTATTAATAAAAAACAACTTTATATCATAAATCCATAAATCCTTTACTTCACTTGTGGTTTATTGAAAAAATAATAATAATTGAAACAATATTTATTTATAAAAATAATCGTTATAAAATAATGAAATAACATAAAAAAAAAAAAAATGCTTTCTGTTTTTTTTATCTCATTTAGATCAAGTATAAATGTAAAATTTAAATTAAAATAAAATTTGTTTGTAAAATTTAAATATTTTCTTCACGTTGCAAACAAACAGTAGCCGAAAATATTTTACAAATATTTTGTTTACATACCTTACAAATATCACTGTATTTATTGTCTTTTATGCACGGACAAATATGACACCTCTTACGTTTTTTAGAATCCCTTGAATTGTCGACTTCATCAGTTACTTTAATCTGTTCTTTATTGATTCCTAGATTATCCAAATATATTCATATTTTTTGTCGAAGACTACGTAAAATGTGAAGATTATTTCCTCTTCAAATTATATGATCAAGTGTAAGACTTTTGGCTAGATTTTTCAAAAATATTCTTCTTTTAATTTTTTCTTTCGTGTTTGTTAAATAAACAATCACTTCTCGCAGTCACGCCGTCGCATGTCTAATATCCACGGTACACTAATAGTCGTGTCGGATCACTCGTCTTATATCTGAAGTGCACAAACGGTCGTCTCGGGTAAAATTATGACTTAACTGATATCAGAATCAATACATGGTAAATTTAACATTCCACATGATAGATAAAGAAGGAAAAATAGATTACGGGAGATTCCGTTGATTCCAAATAAATTGAATCTAAAAATAGCATTTATGATAAGAGACATCGGGTCTTAATGACCCGAAGTGACTAGTACGGGTTAAGTCATCCTGTAATGTTAATATATACGTATTTCCTGATAAAGTAGTGACTAACAGCCCAAGTTAGGTTAGGTTAACATCTACAATGTCTAAAAATATTTTTTAAATGGTTCGGAACTTGTTGATGTAATTAGCATAGGTTGCTTTACTTTTTTTTTGTAACTTTTCCTTTTTGACATGATTCGCAATTTTTATGTATTCTATAACGTCTTTTTTAATCCTTTCCAGTTAAATTGATTTTTTATTTTTTTTATTGTTCTATGTATACCCACGTGTCCACCGATATTAGTGTTCGCCAAGAGGGCTCTTAATAATTAGTTAGCCCTGATGGCTTGCACTATAAGATGTGTTAATAGTATAAAAAAAAAAAATAATATAATATATCTAATATCAAAACCAGATCTATAACCGATTGCTCGAATAAAAAAATTAAGACAGATGTATATAAGAAATATAGTAATTATAGTATAATAAATTATAAAATAATAAAATGGTGGACGTCTCCACATATACGATAAATAATAAAATAATAATTAAACTCATAAACAAAATTAACGACAATAATAATAATAATACGACCGTACGATGCGCTGACGATAATATAATCTGTTATCACGGAATTGATTGTCGGCGGGGTCCGGCGATTTGTACGAAATCTTGACTGTGGCAAGGTGGCAAGTCGACGTTATCACGAGCGAGACGACAACGCGTCGAAAAACGATAACCGCACTGACAGCTGGTGAGGTCTGATGCAAGGTGTATCTAAATACTAACCAAGTGGTTAAGTGCCAGGCGAACGCACACAGCAACGACCAACGAAACGTCCTCGAAAGTTGGTGATACACTTTCATACACCGAACTTGGCTCAGGTTATGCGGACACAACAAACGGCACGAAGGACACCAAAGCCGGCTTGTCACACGACACAAGAAGATACAAAAGTTGATCGCAAGGCAAAGGTCGCTAACTTTCCGGACACACGGCGGAGCAAAAGCTAGGGGTCTATTTTGTACGCAATATGAATATTATTCGTACATAAGATCGTTCGTACACATTTTATTCGTATACGAATATGATTTGGTATTTTGTACAACCATACGAAACTTAGATATACGAATCATTGGATATACGGATGTTTTTCGTACTTCATTTATATTCGTACGTATGACGTTATTATATGATGACGTTTATCCGTATTATAATTTCAAACAAATATGAACATTTTTAAATACGTATATCCTATACATCGTATAGCCGTATGTACGGATTTTTCGTACATATTATAAACTAATTATGGTGGTACAGTGTTGCCAGATGGTACGATCTGGATCGGAAAATACGATAATTTTAACTTCAGTACGATCCCCCACCAAACCTTTCGATAGAATGGAAAATATACGATCTTAACGTTTAATATATTATCGAAATGAAAAAAAATGTATCTATTTATAGAAACTCCAAATATTTTCCAGTATGAAGATAAAACAACACACCATTTTAGATTATTAACAGTTAAAACATGATAACAGATAAAGTAAATTTTGTTTTATCATGAGTCATGACTTCATGAGTAAAAATTATTAGTGTAAAGACTAAATATAGCCAAACAAACTTATGTAATAATTGCGTGTAATAAAATGTTTACTATATCGGATGACGATCCTGATGATCCAGTTAGAGCTAGAACACCTGAAAATACGAAACGTCGGAGAGGAGAGAGCTCAAAAAAGACAGAACATAAAAAACAAAAATTTCGACACGATTGGTTAAAAGATCCAAAGTTTAGTAACTGGTTATGTGCTGTACATAACAACGAATTTATGGCAAAATGTAAACTTTGTATGTCTGATATGTGTGCCGAGTTGTCTGTACTAAAAAAACATGCGTTGTCAAAAAAACATCTGAGCTGTGTACGTTCAACTGGAACGCGACAACAATCAATCGGTAATTTTGTTAATGATCAAAGTAATTAAAGGAAATTGAACAAACAAGAAGAGCAGAGATACTTCTCTGTGGATTTATAAGTGAACATAATTTGTCATTTAACCTTATGAACCATTTAACTGCAGTATGCAAACAAGCCTTTCCAGATTCTAAAATAGCAAATGGTATGAACCTCAGTCGTACAAAAGCCACATCAATTGTAGTAAATGTCATAGGAAAAAACTATAACGAAGATTTGATCAATATACTGAAATCAACCTGTTTCAGTATAATTATTGATGAGAGTACTGATATCGGCTGCCTCAAAACTTTATGTATTTGTGTGAAATATTTTGAAGAAAGTAACAACAAATTTCAAACTAAGTTTTTCAAACTGATTCAACTTTTTAAGGATGCTGACAGTGCAAATGAAGGTGCTACAGCTCAAAAAATTTTTGATGAAGTAATTAAGGCATTTATTGACACGGGAGTTCCTTTGGACAATATAATAGGTAATTAAAATGTTTTAATTATCATTTTTAAATAATTAGGTCAAATATTAAATTATTTACATTATTCATATTAAAAGTTGTTTTATAGTGTAAATTAAGTTATGTTAATTTTTCTATATTTTATACTTCTATGATAATTTAAATAAAAGATAAATCATTTTTACATCACAACAAATATTTTATTTTTAGTAGGTCCTATTCATTTAAGTAATAAACTTTCAGAATAATATCATTAATTACTAATTTTCATATCCTAAATTATTGATAGATAATTTAAATAATATTATTTTTATAGTACAGTATTAACTTTTGAAAAAATAATGATGTATCAAAACTATTGTTTAACATATATACATATTATAAAATTATAGGTTCTATTGTGGCTGCATCCACATAGGAGTATATTTTGCTTCATGTAATAATAAATATATCTTAATTTTATTATTTTTGTTTCATATTATTATTTTTTATTTTAAGGATTTGCAGCTGATGGCTGTAATGCCATGATGGGGGCTTGGAATTCTGTTTCATCTAGATTCCAAAAGCATATGCCAGGTAAATAAATACAGTAAATATGTCAAATACATTTTCTATCGTAATAAATACCAAATAAAATTTCTTTTTCAGGAGTGTTTATACAAAAATGTATTTGCCATTCCCTTCATCTGTGTGCAAGTGCTGCTTGTAAAACGTTGCCCAGAGTATGTGAAGACTTAGCTCATAACATTTTCAATTACTTCAAGTCAAGTAGTAAGCGAATTTGTCAATTTAAAGAATTTCAGGAATTTTGCAACGTTTCACCACACCAAATCTTACGCCCATCACAAACGCGTTGGTTGTCGTTATTTATGGTTGTTACTAGAATAGTAGAGCAATGGAACGCATTAAAGTTATTTTTCACTTCTAACTGGTATGAACAAAGATTAAAATCTACGGAAGAAATTTATAAGACTTTACACGATCCTTCAATATTTTATATTTTCAATTTTCTACAGTGGGTTCTTCCAAAATTTGTAAATCTTAACAAATTATTTCAAAGTGATCGGCCAGTGTTATGTTTAGTTTATAACAAAATGAAAGAACTGTACTTAGATTTATTATACAGTTATATGAGAAAATGCAATAATCCGACTTCCATAGATCCTTCAGATTCCGCTTATTTTTTACCATTAAAAGATATTTATTTAGGATCCCAAGTTATGGCTTTGATGAATAAACCAGATATAATTGCAAATGAAAGTATGGTACAGGATATATTAGAGAGGTGCCGAAAATTTCTTATAACTAGTTGTATACAAATTAAAATGAGATTTGACTTTGAAAATCCTATTCTCCATTCATTGGGACAATTAAATCCTAATCAAGTTTTAAGTGACAATCGTTCATCTACATTACTTCCGTTTATTCAACAATTTCCTGTAATAATAAAAAAATATAATAACACTCAAGAAATTGATGATGGTTGGAGAAAGTTAAGTATTATTGATTTAGATCCAGAAGTAATTAATGATCTCAGACAACTTAATGTTGAAAACTTTTGGATAAAACTTAAAATGTTTAAAAAAGACGATGAGTTTCCATTTGAAATCATTTCCAAATTTATACTTACAGTTTTATCATTGCCTCAATCAAATGTTGCATGTGAACGTATATTTTCAAAAGTAAACCTTATTAAAACTAAATCACGTAATAGATTACAAACCCTTTCATTGAATGGTCTCCTTAATTCTAGTCACACATGCAAGAAACTGGTTGTTGTAAATTTGAACCAACAAAAAAATGTACAGTTTAATGACAAGCAGCAATTTATACAGCAATAATGATGATAATAGTGATGACGATGAAATTACTTTTGTTAATCTATAATTTAAAAGTTAAAAGTGAGTTGAACATAGAGTTATATTTATTTTCTGTTATTAATATTTTTAAATTTGTTTTGTATTAAGTAATTAATAAGTATTTTTTGTTATGTACAATCATCATTTGTATTTTGTTATATCATTTAAGGCTTGAGTTAGTGCACTAAATTTGTGAAATATTAATAAATACATAATAATTGAAGAGATTGTTTGTGATATGTGTTGTGTATGTTTTTTTGATAAGAAAATGCGAGGACCGTAGGTCCGAGCAAATTTTTTTGCTATCTTTTGATCGAAAATACGATAATATTGAAGGTTTCGTACGATCTTCAAATTTTAAAATCTGGCAACACTGTGGTGGTAGTCTTAACTTACTATAAGAACACTAAACTAACATATTATATTCTATAAAAAATATTGTATTATTTACATTTAAATTTAAGATAATATAATGTATCTATTGCATAATAATAAAATAAATAGGTACCTACAACAAATTATTAAATAACATAAGTAGGTGTAAAATGGGGATTATAGAACCTCCTCCCCCTTAAATTTACATGTAAAAGGATAGGCATGGCCTGTATAGGCAACAACTACACAGCTCCTCCCAAACTTGTATGAATTACTCATATAGGCAACCCGCAATACGTATAAGTAGTATAAAATGGACAGTTCTGGAGCCTGAGCCCCTGAGCCTGAGCCTGAGCCTGAGCCCCTCACCCTCGCAGCCGCCGCCTCCCGTTCCGCTACGTACCCCCTCACCCTCACCCTCACCCAAAGCCGCCGCTACGTACGTGACGTACCCCCTCACCCACATCCCACCCTCTACAGCGTGGCTTATCACATATTATCAATCATTTATCAGTTATCAAATTGTTATCACATGTTATCAATCATTTATTTTTATCAGTTATCATATATTTAAAAATATAATATTCTGCGTTAGAATCGAACGGGAGGGTATGAGCGTATCATTTTACCACCTTCCCACCTCGACTCTAACCCATTGAACAATATACTGCTATATTTAAATACACGCTGAATAATATACATAGAATACTGTACTATAAAATATTATTCGCGGTTGATGTTAAGAGACATTTCTTAGATGTACATATTATAATATTATCGATAAATGAAAACTAATAGCTTGCACCTGCATACTTAGTACTCTATTGCCAAATCCTTTATTCAATTAACTAATAGCTATGAAAACTAATAGCTTAATAATCGCACGTGTCGCCAGGATGTCATGGACTTTTAATAGGTATCCTTATTCAAATAAATATCAATAATCACACAATACCTTGCAAAAACCATTATTATTATTGCCGCCGCCCATTGAACGATATATATAAATACTCTAACAACGTATAGTCTCCACTTATAATTTTAGAAAAATAATATAACATACAAAAATGTTATTAAATTTAGACTTCCTCGCCATTTATATTGAAAGACACTTTACTCGTATTGACAATAATAGGTTTATTATCCGTATTCAATTAAATATTCACACACCACCTGGACATTAGTGTTTGACAATAAGATACATTTCCTATCATTAGAATTATTCGATATACTAATAACCGATCGAGTCGCCAGGATGTGATATACTTAATGATATTAAAATACCTATTTAAGTGACAAACACATTAATGGCCGATATTATTACCTTCTGCCGGACGTATCTTCGTACAGTGTAATATCAATTAAGTATCAATATTCCCACTGCCAACTTAAATTCGTCTTATATATATTTTAAAAAAGCCAACAGTTCTTCAGTACGTTTTAAGCCGTTGTACACGTCTACGCGCGTCTTTAAAAATTTTAGTGAGTTTAAAAGTATTACAAGTGTATAAACATTTTATTATTTTTCTTTTCGTTTTCATTTTAAATATGTTTAAATGCGAACAGTGCCCTTCGTTTTTCACACGTAAAGATAACTTGGTTGTCCACCAAAAAACTCATACCGGTATTCGTTTTCCATGCACTGTATGTCAGTCAACATTCACCTACAAAACCAGTCTCATCAAACATCGGAAAAATGTTCATGGTATCGTACCAGCTCTTCGTCAGCCTGCACCTGTTGTTGCTCAACCAGCACGAGTAAGCGTGATTCAGTTCGCGCCACCTACCACTTCTCAGATCCAGATAGCACCGCAAATATTTGTACCCGATGGCTCAGCCGGTAGATCAAAATTTTAACCGAAGACGAGATGTGTATGCAAGCCATGGACGAATTTGAGAATAAAGGTTAGTTTATCGGGATTAATTAGATTTTTAAAAGACCCGCTGATTTTATTTTATCCGTCATGGATTATTTAAATTTTTAAAAGGCATATGTATTACAAGTTAAATGTTTTTATAAAGATATATCAATTTTTCTTTAGATTCTTATACTACGGGCGTTAACGGGAAACGTGTTTCGACCGCCAACACCACCTCGGCTGCTAGGGTAAAAAAGACGCGGATGGATATGGTGAAGGTTCCCGGGTTTAATGAAATTTTGTCGTCCGCGAGTCATAAAATAGTTTGGTACTATGCTAAAAACATCAGAAATGTAAAAATATATTCAGACTTTCTACGTGGGCTAATGACCGAGCTAGTCAGTTTGTTAAAAACCCACGTACAAAAACATGCAATTAAATTTAACCTTAAGCTCGAGGCGACTTACAACCGCCCCAACGTGCCGAACTCGTCAGAGAACAGGGCGTTCAAGACCTCGGCGGTAGAAATTTATCCAGATAGCGACATTAGAACGATTGTAGAGAGAGCATATATAAAGTTGATGAAGGAGGAGGAAGAATATAATCACGCGGAAGTGGATTTACACTAGAGTCGATAGACGGACTATTGTTGGCGGTCTACAATATATGCCAATGGGCGGATCATCGTATATACAATTACCGGAATTTATTGAAAGGAAGCGGGGGACAATAAATCCACAAAATGTAGATCAGGAATGTTTCAAGTGGGCAATACTAGCGAGACACGTGACGGGACCGTCGGTATACCGAGTTAGTGAAAACTATAGGCAGCACGAGGGAAAATATAATTTTGACTGTATTTCGTTCCCGACTCCGATGTCAGACATATCAAAATTTGAAAAAAATAACCCAAACGTGACCGTTAATGTTTACGGCTTGGAAAAAAAGTTTCAACCACCGAAGAAATTTCCCACATACGAGGTGTACCCGCTGCGTGTGGTAGATGAGGAGAAATCAGTCCACTTCGATCTGATGCTGGTTACGGATGAAGACAATGCACATTACATATACATTTCTAATTTTTCCCGGCTCATACGTGCGCAGAAAACAGGACATGATGGGCGCGTTGTATTTTGTAAAAGGTGCTTCACGTCATTCGACAACCGAAATTTAAAATACAAGTTGAGTGGACAGGATGCGTTGGACCAACATAAGCTTATTTGCGGGGCACACAAACCGATTCTTCCGGAGATGCCGAAGGAGGGTGAGTGTCTTGAGTTTGAAGCATGGAAGAAAACACAGAGACATCCCATAGTTATATATGCGGATTTCGAGACAATGTTGACGAAGACAAAGGAGACAACACCAAAATAATACAGAAGCACGAGGCGATGAGTTATGGACTCATTGTGAAGGCGAGCGACGACGTACCGATAGAGTTGATGGAGGAGCATGAGATAACGACAGAATCAGTGATATACAGAGGAAGCGAGAGTAAGACGGACGTGGCGAAACATTTTATTGAAACAGTGACCGAGTTGGCGATAAAAATTGAAAAATTATTGAAGACCAATAAACCTATAGTTTTCACGGATGAACAACGGCAGTCACATAATGCATGTACAGCTTGTAATTTATGCAAAACAACCGTTACATACGATAACCATAAGGTTGCAGATCATTGTCATCTCTCTGGAAAATACCGACAAGCTCTATGTAATACCTGCAACCTCAAGCTTCAAGCACCAAAATTTGTCCCTATATTTTTCCACAACTTATCCAATTATGACGCGCACCTAATAGTAACAGAACTGGGTCACGACACGCAAGCTATTAACGTTATTCCTAATATCGAGGAGAAATATATATCTTTCTCGAAATACGTAACAAATACATTCAGCATGCGTTTCATAGACACGTTTAGATTCATGGCATCAAGTTTATCTTCACTGTCCAAAAATCTTGTAACACCGGACTGGAGAACTTTAGAGAAACCGCTAAACATTTTGTCGCCGGAGATATGCCGCTCGTGACTCGTAAAGGGGTGTACCCGTACGAGTACACAGATAGTTGGAGTAGGTTGGAGGAGACGAGGTTACCGAGGAAGCGAGATTTTTATAGTACGTTGACGGAGACTGACATAAAGGAGGAAGATTTCGAGCACGCGAAGTTGGTCTGGGACCACTTTGGTTGTACGACGCTCGGAGATTACAGTGATTTATACCTAAAAATCGACGTCTTACTGTTGGCGGACGTCTTTGAAAACTTTCGCGATGTATGTATGAGGGCATACAACTTGGACGCAGCCCATTACTTCACCGCCCCTGGACTTAGTTTCGACGCGATGCTGAAGTTTCCGGTCAAAAGCTCCAGTTATTACACGATTACGATATGCTCTTGATGTATGAGAATGGTCAGTATATTATTTATAAAATATGAATATAATAATAATATTGTATTTTTTTTTAGGTATCCGTGGTGGATTGGTGCAGGCCAGCATGCGGTATGCCAAGGCTAACAATGCTAAGACCCCGGGCTATGATGATACTAAAGAGAAATCATGGATAATTTATCAGGACTGTGAGTATATTTTTTTCAAAACTTATTAATTTTTCATACTTATTTAATTTTATAGGTAACAACTTGTATGGATGGGCAATGTCCCAGTACATGCCATACGGTGGGTTCAACTGGTTGAACCTATATTAAACGGGTTGAATGATTTGGACGATACATCGCCCATAGGACGTATATATGAGGTGGATGTGTCTTACCCTAAAGAGCTGCATGATAAACACAACGACCTGCCTTTCCTACCTCAGAACAGTATCCCGCGAGGATCAAAGTTAGGAAGTTGATGGCGACATTTGAGGAAAAGGAGAATTATGTTATACACTATAGAAACCTTCAGCAGGCAATTAAGAATGGTTTAATAGTTGAAAAAGTAAATATATATTTTATATGATTTTAATCAGATTTTTAACATTTTTTCTTATTTTTTTATAGGTACATAGAGTGATTCAATTTAACCAGTCAGATTGGCTGGCTAAATATATCGAGCTAAACACAGAGATGCGGAAGAAGGCAAAGAACGAATTTGAGAAAAATTTTTTTAAATTAATGAATAACGCTGTATTTGGTATGTCACTTTATTATTATTTATAAGCATTTTTACTGATATTATATGTTTTTCCAGGGAAGACTATGCAATCGAAAAGGAAGGAAATGAAAATGGAGTTGGTGTCGTGTGAGAGAAGATTACAAAAATTGATTAACAAAACAAACACAACATTTAAACACTGTACAAATTATAACGAGAACCTAAACGCCGTCGCCCTGGAGAACAAAATTATTAAATTTGACAAACCTATCTATATAGGTAAATATATTTTTTCTATTTTTATCATACATTTATAATATATATATATTTATAGGATTTGCGGTGCTGGACATAAGTAAGACGTTGATGTACGACTATCATTACAACGTTATGAAGAAACATTATAAAGATAAAATCAAGCTAATGTACACTGACACAGGTAAATATACTTAAACTAATCTCATGTATATAATATATCATTTATTTTTTTTTTCTAGATTCACTAGTGTATCATATCAATACCGATGATTTCTACAAAGACTTGATTGAGAATCCCAACTTGATGGATAGATTAGACACGGCGGACTTGCCTCCTATCCATCCGTGCTACACTACAGCTAGGAAGAAGGTGCCCGGGTTTTTCTCTGATGAAGCAAAAGGACATATAATGACAGAGTTTTGTGCACTACGTGCAAAATCATACGCGTACAACATATGTACAGGAGAAGAGGATGTGGTGAGAGAGCAGATCAAGGCAAAGGGTATCAGACCTCATGTGGTTAAAAACCACATGACTCTTGAAGATCATGTTAAGTGTTTGTTTGGAGAAGCTGGCGTGGAGGCGTATAAGGAGAACGTATCAATACGTTCATTCAACCATCAGCTAGTAACGATAAAGACCATGAAGCTGACCTATAACAGTTATGATGACAAAAGAGTGGTACTAGATGATAAAATACATACACTGGCTCACGGTCACTATTCTATAGAGTAAGTTTTTTATTATATTTAAAAATTATTATACTTAAAATATTTATGATTTATAGGGAAAGTGAGGACGATGAATGACCAAACCAGTGGCCAGTGGCATCATGAATCAGAAAAAGATTTGATGAGATCGCTTCTACGGGAATGCATGTCTAAATACTGTATATATATATATATATTATAATACTATGTAAATAAATTTGTATAGTCTAGTTGTATATTGAAAATATTATCATGTTTGTAAAATACCATGTATATATATTTTTGTTATATTGTAAAAATACCTTGTATATATATATATATATTGAAAATGTTAGGTGAAATAAAAAAACCAATGTTAAAATATTATTATGTTTATTACATGACAAAAATAAATAAATAAAAATATTGTATATATTTACAATTAAATTTTTAAGAATTATTTACAAACCATTTTCTTATAGCAAATACTTTATAAAATGTACATTGTTTAGGTTTGTACTCCATATGAAAAATACAGCAAGGTAATGTTTCGTCATCGCATATTTGATCTAATCGAGGGCAGCCCAAGTCTTCAATGTTGATGAGTGATACGTGCGGTATATACTCCATAAGAACTTGTTTTTTCTGTTCTCCTTTGACGTAAATGCAGTTGAACTTTAATGAATTCAATATTCTACTTAGCTCCTCGTATTCAACGTCGCCGTAATCTATGGATAGTTGATGATAATTACGTTCCAGCCACTTATAAGGCCTTCTACACACGGAGCTATTAAAAAAAAACTAAACTGTTTTGTGATTGAAATTACTAATCGGTTACTAACGCATTGGTGACTCAGATCCATACACGAGGCTACTAGTAACATACCTACTCGTGATCGAAACCTGTAGTTTGTTCTGAGTGACTATGGATGAAGGACGTTTTTCGTCATCTTTTTGCTACCATGGATGTTGACAGTGATTCTAGTGATGAAGAAGTAATAACAGCATACTACTATTACAGAAGAAATAAAAAAAATAGAAGGTTTTGGGTTCATCCATACTTTGAAAAAAATTTTCATCACCGATTATTCATTGCTGCAAGAGAATTGAACCTTTCCGATACTAAATTTTTATGTTTTTATCGGATGTCAAAAGAAAGTTACTTATATTTGGTGAACCTGATTTCCCCTGCCATAAACAAGCAAAATACAGACATGAGAGAGTGCGTGAATGCCGAGGAACGGATATTAATTACACTCAGGTAAGTAACTTACTTTTTTATCTACTTAATGCAAATTTAGACACTTTATTAAAATGAGTAACATCTACCTATATCATTAGCATATTAGTATAATTTTTTAGCAATAAACATATCATTTTTTTTTCTTATATATGAAAACATTTTAATAATTTTAAAAAGAACATAAACAAAATATTATACTTTTTTATTACGGTTGGTTTACTGTTGATTTATTTCGTACAAGGCTTCATTAACTGCTTCATAGTACTTTTCAGAACTATTTTGGTTTATAGTTTGGAATGTGTTAGGTTGAGAAGTTTCATGAGCATTTTCATTCTGAGATATCAGTAGAATTTGTTGATCTGTTGAAGGCGTTGTGGATGAAGACGAGAATGAATGAATAGGTGTGAATGCCGAATTGTTTGACAAAATGTCATCAACCATCTGAAGTGATTTGCGCTTGAACAGCCGTACTTCTTCATCAGACATTTTCAAAAGATCAGGTAGCATACTAAGAAGAAACATTTTTAAAGATTCTGCTTTTGGATCTTGGTTAGCATTGACTGAAGAGTTCTCTGTTCTGGCTTTTTTTTTGCCTGGAAATATTCTAAAAATGCTTTGTCCACTGCTTCGTTTTTTAATCCACGTTTTTTGTTTGACACGTATGATGGCGAAGACTCAAATTGACTCGGAGTAATGTTATTATTATTCTTTTGGGGTATGTCAGTAGTTGAAGGTGTGTATAATGATGTAGAAGGCAATGGCGGAGTTGGCGTAAGATGTGGTTGAAATGGCGAAGATTGCTGTGGGTCAAGTTCGGAGTTGTTAAGGTCAATTTCATCAGATTGTTCAAAACTTTCCTTCTGTTCTGGGGGATTAGGAAGATTTCCAGAAGGCATACCTAACGCCTTAATATATGGAACTGTAAACTGCATAGCTTCTAACAAATAATATGCTTTTTTTGGTTTTGCTCCAGAACCACTTGGTGCTGGTTTCATGTTGCGCACAAAAACAGCACGAAGGTTCTTCCACTTATCTTTGCATTCAGATACTAAAAAAAAGATAACATTCAGAGTATTCATAATTTGTAATAACAATCTGGTTTTATGCTATTATTTTTACGCAAACCCGATTTACTACATCCCCCCCCACTTTTAATCTACTGTACAGCAGAGAGACACCGACTTGACTTCCTTTTTATGATTGTTTCTTTTATTTTACAGATACTTGGGTACTGGTGGGACATTTGCGTCAATTGCTGTTTATTTTGGTAGAGGAGAATCTACAGTTGGCGGAATTGTGACGGAAACAGTAAAAGTGATTTGGGAAGTGTTGGAAAAAACATTCATGCCAATACCAAGTACAGAGCAGTGGAAAGGAATAGCAAATCATTTTGAAACACTCTGGAATCTCCCAAATTGTATAGGGGCCATCGATGGCAAACATGTAAGAATTGAAAAATTTCCAAATAGTGGTTCTTCTAATTTCAATTACAAGTCGTATCATTCTATGGTGTTAATGGCTTGTTGCGATGCTGACGGGTTATTCACTATTATCGAAACGGGGTTTCCCGGAAGAAACAGCGATGAGGGTATATTCAGTGCCTCCGCAATGAAATATTGGATCCAAAATGCAGGGCTTAATATCCCTCCTCCCACACCATTAACATACGATGAAAACGATAGTCCGTTTCCTTATTACTTTGTGGCCGATGAGGGATTTCCGTTGTTGAAATATGTGATGAGATCATACCCAAAAAGAATTTTAGATAATGTGAAAAGAATATGCAACTATAGATTTAGCAGAGGGAGAAAAACCATTGAGTGTACGTTTGGGATGGCATGTGAAAAATTTGCTGTTTTGAATGGTCCTATTCGTATCAGAGATCCAGAAAATGTGAATTTGGTCATAAAAGCAGCTTGTATACTTCACAACTACGTACGGAAAAAAGAAGGACTTCAGTATACACCTACTTATTCTACAAGTTGTGAATCAAATAACCACATTGACGTAATACCTTTACCACAAAACTTGACTATAAACATAACCTCTTCTGCAGCTGCTCTTAGAAATTATATAGCAAACTATTTTCTTACACCTCAAGCATCTTTGCCTTGGCAATGGAAATATGCTATTAATTAGTTTTTGAAAATAATTATTTTTTTGTCTAATATTTTCTAATATTGTTTAACTATTTAATCACTTATTATCTACAAATTATCTAACCCCTATTATTATACCTATTTAATCATTTTAATCATTATTTTCTAGTTTGAAGTATAAAATATTTTTTTTAAGATTTTAACTATAATATAGCTATTTGTGATCAATAGTATGCCTATATTTAAATAATTAAAAACTGTAAAATCATAATAAAAAATAAGTTTCAATTGTAAAATATGTTTATTTATTTTATCAAAGTCTGATCGTCGGAAATTTCTATTTTTGTCATTGCGATGATGCGATAACAATCCGTCGCGACGGTCGCCCGGTGTGCACCGATTACGAGTATAATATTATTATGTATAATATTAACAACAATTCGGGAATAAAGGCCTAATTACTAAACTAATAATATAATATATAGTTTAAAAATCCACGTATATTTATTTTTAATTAAATGTATTTATTAAATAATTATAATACTACATATTATTTACCTGACATGTTTACTGATCTTCCTACTTCACTCCAAGCTTTTTCTGTTTCATCCTTCTGGAATTCTCAAACGAAGAAAGTTATTTTTCATGTTTATAATTATTTCAAAACATTGGCTGGTGACAAAGGTAAGCCAGAAATTAGTAATTTTTTTCGTCAAACTCGTGAAATGACTGCTGAAGCGTGTGGCGTAAGTCTTGCTTGTGTTAAACGAGTTTGTGCTGAAGGGAAAAAATTATCTGTGGGTGAAAATCAACTAGCTGCCGAACCTTCTTCCTTTAAGTCTCCAAGGAAAACTTATAAACGTGCCAAACCTATGACCAACTTGGACGATTTTGACAACGAAGTTGTCAGAAGAACAGTTCATAGTTTTTATGATAATGGTCAGTATCCAACTAGTGCAAAAATATTGGGAGCGTTGCATGAAAAAATTAATTATTCGGGTTCACAATGGTCCGTGCGACATATTTTGCGTAGTTTGAATTTCAAATACAAAAAATGTAATGATGGGCGTAAATTTCTAATGGAAAGAAATGATATTGTTTGTTCTCGGGTTAAGTTTTTGAAAAAAATGAACGAGTTTAGGAGTAATAACGATACAAGGCCAATAGTTTACTTAGACGAAACATGGGTAAACCAAAATCATACGCGAGGACACATATGGCAAAACTTCGACAACACCGAAGGATTAAAAGTACCTATTGGTAAGGGCGGTCGGCTTATTGTGTGTCATGCTGGGTCACCTTCATTTGGTTTTGTCAAAAATTCAAAACTGGTTTTTCGTTGCACGTCGGGATCGCAGGCTGACTATCATTCTCAAATGAACGCCACCGTTTTTCAAAAATGGTTTATAGATATGTTGGGCATTTAGAAGAACCTTGTATAATTGTAATGGACAATGCCACATACCATTCTACCTTAACAGAAGAATATCCTAAGGCAAATACTCGAAAGGCAAATGTACAAAAATGGTTACAAGACAAATCTGTAGACTTTTCTCCAGTAGAGACATTAAGCGAACTACGGGAAAAAGTCAAATTGACGATGCCAAAAGAAAAAAAATATAAATTGGACGAAATTGCACTTCAAATGGGCCATGAAGTGGTAAGACTTCCTCCTTACCACTGCCAATATAACCCAATCGAATTAATCTGGGCGCAAGTTAAGGGTAAAGTCGCGGAAAAAAATAACACCTTCAAAATGGCAGATATAGAAGTGTTAGTAAATAGTGCTTTAGATGCAGTCACAACAGAAGATTGGGCAAAATGTGGCGATCACTGCGATAAAATTCAAGAAGACGATTTGGTAAAAGAAGGATTAAGAGATGAAATTTTGGAGCCTATTATAATGACAATTAATCCCGACGACAGTTCTACTGACGAAGACGATGATGAAGACGATATGATTAATTAAAAAAAATGTATTATATGTATTACTTGTGTTATTTGTATTTTATTATGTTTTATTTATTATAATAAATTAAAAACATCTACATTACGTCGTTTAAAATTACTTTATAGGCGGGAAAACAGTAGGAATAGGCGGAGTAACCCTGACGAAAAACACCCGCTTGGCGCGCGACGATCGCGGCTTACTTTTCGCCTCGCGTACTATAATAACAGTAAATGTACATGTATTATACAAAGAAAAGATTTCAAATATTTTGTGAACCTTAACATTACTATTTATTAACAGTAAAACTAAATTATTAATAATTATTTATAAATAAAACAAAACGTCAATATACTAAGTATTACTAAGTTACTGGTAAGTATGATCGTAGGAAGAATGTATGTTCTGTACTTCTTTGAATACCAACCCTGCTTTCAGAGATTTTTTTCATTAATTTCTATTCTTCCACTGAGTGATTCTACTCTTTTCTTTTTGGTCACAAATCGTTTTTGTCTATCTATATTCTTATTTGCAGGTTCTTTATTTCCTTCTTCAATTTCAATAATCTTTCGTTTTCCTTTTAATATTTGCAAGAAAGAATTGCTAACTTTATTCATTTCATTAATTTCTTGTTCGGTTATTTCGCTTTTACTGGTGATAATGGATGACAAAATTCCTATTCCTGCTTCTAATTTGCTTTTTATTTTAAATAACTGTTCTTATCCTTTGTCAGTATTATATTTTATTATTGCTTCTTCTATTAGGTTCATTTCGGCAGCAGGAAGAGGAATTTCTGTTGTTTGACACAAATTATTTTGAGTGTTTGATGACACAGAAGAAAGAATAGCACATGCATGAATATGTTTGCATATGTTGAGTATAATTATGTGATCACTACATTCGCAAGTATAATTATGAATGCAAATATTGCACTTCCGACAAACCAAACGACAGTCTTCAATGTTGCAAGTATCTGTAACGTGAATCACTTCATAAACCGTATTTGTTTCACTAGCAGCAGATATTTCCCATCGTTTATCATCAATTACTTTAATAGATTCAGGATTTATTTGAACTCCATTATTATGGCTCTAAATTATATTTTCTTCTTTAGCGGTATATTTATTTTTTACAAATTTTATGAATCTTTCAAAAATCTTGTTTCGAGTGAATTTCAAAATCGCATTTATACAGGTATCTAAACGTTTATTTTTTTTAAGTTTGCCCCCGAGACGCTCGTATAACTGAGGTCTATATCATATTTGTTTTTGCTGTTATATATATACATGTAAGTAATAATAGATAATATACCTACTTCATTTTATTAATGTATATTTTTTAAAAATCGTATTTTCCATATGATAAACACATCATCAATATTTTATTTTTAAATTCTTTTTTTTCTTCAGGTATTTTTACTAAAAACGTTTATATTTCTAACAACAATTTATCTTTTCTTTCTCATTAAAAACTTTATAGTTTTTCAAGCTGTTACATGCATTTCCATAGTTTTTAGCAATACAATTTTAAATTTTTTTTCAGTTTAATCTCGCAATGGTCATAAGCGCTCATATCATAAGGAAAATTCAAACGAAGCAGTAAATGCATGCTAAAAAAGCACGTTTACTTCTTGTACAGTCTCCCGGCTTTTATCAAAATTTCGTCTTCTGCAAATAGAAAAGTCGTATGGTATTAGGTAGGTTAGGTTAACCTTTTTTTTTTTTTTTAAATCCACCAAATAACTCGGAAGGGAATTCACCGTTAGGTAGTACTTCCCCCGAGTCACCGTGTGCCGTTTATTAAAAAAAAAACAAACATACAAATTTTTTTAATGGAAGGTGACAGGCTAGTCTCCTGCTCACGCTTCCTCACAATACTATGTAAATTATACAAACAAAAGAGGGGCTCTATCCCCTCAAATATGCCGTTCAGGCTACACAAAACTTAATTAAGATTTAAGGTCTAGACTGTTCACCCCTTCTGTAACGCTCTTCTTCTTCCTTGTGACTCAGCACTCGAGAGGAGCATTCAGCAACTGCGTCCCAGTTCGTCCGGCTCTCGATCATCCGCTCTACCATCGTACTTTGATCTAGTGCCCCCAGCACCCGGATGACATCCTCTCGTTCACTGCTCCAACTCGGGCACACAAAAAGTGTGTTGTGAGCATCGTCCACTGCCTCTCCACAATGATGGCATATTTCAGAGTCCTCCTTTCCGATTTTACACAAATACTTTCCGAAACAGCCGTTTCCACTGAGGGATTGCGTTAGGTGGAAAGTCAGTTGGCCATGCTTTCTGTTGTACCACGATGGTACGTCCTTTATGAGGGACCTCGTCCACGAGCCCTTGGTTTCGGTGGCTAACCGAGTCACCCACCGTTCAAGCGTCTTCTGGCGCAACTCTGAGGAACTACTCGCTATGCGACTGTTTGCATCAGAGTCCAATGGCAATAATAATAAGGCCTCCTTCCGTAGCCAGTAGGCGTGAGTTCTCTCGACAACAAGGAGGTCGATAGGAGGCAAGGCAGAGATGATATTTCCTGCTGCGTAGGAAACCGTGCGCGTATTTCCCGATCCTAGTACGTTTCAGCGAGGGGGGCGGAGCCAAAACCTCTCTGCATAATGTATACATATTTTTACCGATCCTAATCTAATTCAGCGAGAGGCGCTGAACCCACATAGGGTTCGTAATTATGATATAAACACTTAAAGCAAATATAATATTAAATTATACATAAATTATTTTATTATCAATATTTATATTATGTTTATTTATCAATATATGTCACATTAATAGATAATATTGTATTATTCAAAAAATATAAGTCTAAAAAGTATAAAAGTATAAGTATAGATACTTGAAAATTTCACCAGTTAGGTTAGATTGGCATTTTCTTTACATGATTTTATTTTAAAAATATTATATTTATGAATATATGTCAATATATATTATATTATAATTAAGCTGTGTTACATGCAGTGTTATTGTAAAAAAAGTGTAAAATGTATAAAAAATCATAGATTATAAAATAAATCACAGGGTATAAAGATAAAAATGTATAATATTAGTGATGTGTTGTATTGAGCTTATTTGCTTGTATAATTGCTCCTAAATTTCTTTTAACTTTCTTTTAGATTCTGAACGAAGTGAAGAATGTATTGATTTTACAATGATTTTTTTTTTTTTTTTTTTTTGTTTTTGTGTCTGTGTACAGCATAAATAGTCGAAATAATGCTCCAATTTCAAACAATGGGGGTGGTTTCCGATGTAAAAGTGAATATCCTTGGTGCATTATAGAGGTAAAAAGTTAACATTTTCCAACAGTTTTCAAAAAAATCGAGAAAAACAAAAAAAAAATGACGGAAAAACGGCAATTTTTACGCAAAACCAGTTTTCGACCAAATCGATTTTTTTTTATGGTTGTAATTCAAAAACTAATCACTGAAAATACTTGAAATTTTCACCAAATGTTAATGTCAGTGGTATCCGTATATACGAGTAGTTCAAATTTTTACGAAATCTGTCGAAAACGCGAAAATTTGCAAGTTATTTTGAAGTTGAAAAATCATAATTTTTTTTTCTTTTATAACTAAGTTTTGAAAATTTGGTACAAGGTTCTCCATAAATTTTTCTTCAAATATCTGTAAAAAAAACTCTACCGGATTCAGACAAAAAATTTTTATGAGTGTTTGAAATTTAAATTTTTACAAAACCATGTTAAATAACAGTTTAGCCTCAAACGATTTTTGATATGTGTTATTATTCAAAAAGTATAAGTCGTAGATACTTGAAAATTTTACCAGTTATTAGATTCACGTTTTCTTTACGTGATTTAAATTTCAAAATATTTTGATTTTTTTGAGCTATTTATAGACAACTGAAATTTTCAATTTTTTTGTAAAAATATTTTTGAAGTGCCGATAAAATTTTTTTGGCCCTATCAAAATACTTGAAAATTTAATACAAAGTTCCTCATAAGTTATTCTTATGGTGATTAAAAAATTATAAGAATACATAGGCACAATTTTTTTTTATAGCATTTGAAGTTCAAATTTTGACAAAAATTCGTCAAAATCATGAATATTTGAAAATATTTTGTAGTTCAAAATTCATAAAATTGTTTGTATTTATAACTAAGGATTAAAAATACAACACTAAGTTTTCCATAAGTGTACCTTCAAGTATCTATAGAGAAAACTCGAAGCATCATTATAGGAAAAATTTTAAGTGTGTTTGAATTTTAAATTTTAACGAAATAGCGTAACGATTACGATTTATCCTCAAACGATTTTAAATATTTGTTATTATTCAAAAAGTATAAGTCGTAGATACTTGAAAATTTTACCAGTTATTAAGATTCGCGTTTTCTTTACGTAATTTAATTTTCAAAATATTTTGACTTTTTTTGAGCTATATATAGACAATTGAAACTTTCAATTTTTCTGAAAATTGTTTTTTTATGTGTCGATAAAATCTTTTTGCCATATCAAAATACTTGAAAATTTAATGCAAAGTTCCTCATAAGTTATTCTTATGGTGATTAAAAAATTATAAGAATACATAGGCACAATTTTTTTTTATTAGGCAGATGTCATTCCCATATTAAAATATTCAAAAAATTGGTCTTTTGTTTTTTGGTTCAGTCTTAAGTAACTGAACGCCTCTCCAACATTAATTGAATGTTGGTGTTCAAAATTAATCTGGACGAAATAACAATAACGTAATGGCGTATTAATTAGATTGTTTATCATACTGTATATTATTATGTTTATCTTTATTGTTCTATAAATTATATATTATAATAATATATTAATTAATTAAATCCTAATATAGGCAAAAGGTAAATTTTTAAAACTAAATTATACTCCTACTTCCTATTAAAAACTTCTACTATTTATTATTATATACGATATTATACCTATTTAGGGCATATGCTATATATATTATATTAACTGTATTCTTGATAATATAATTAACTGATATATAAATATATTATGTATAATAATACAGTAATGTAAATATTCTGTATGATATATTGTATTGTTTAAATATATTACAATATTATCTCTTACCTTTATTTCAGTATTTAAGCCATCTTTTAACAAATTATCATTTTTGATAGTATCCTTTGTAATTTTTTGACCAAAATTGTAATAGTAGCATCACATTTCAAATTTTGATTACGTGTTTTAAATTCAATGTGTTTTGATTTATTTTTTTCATTATGTTGACACTTGTATATTTTTTTAAACAAAAATCTTTTTGGATTTGAAATTTGACGAAACACAATCCAGTTGGTAAACGTTTCTTCAGAAAACTTGTTAATCCAATCTTGAACTAGTTTTGATAAATCATTATTTATATCAAAGATAGTCCTCAACACGGCATTAAAATTTTCACAAGTTTTAATATCACTATTTAAAACAACACAAGATGTATCAAACTTAAAAAATTGACTTACATCCATTTTTTTTATAATAAAGTATCTAATAACTATATAATCATCCACTTTCAACAATAATATATAAATTAAATTACCGCAATAAATAGGTATATATGCCACATGGAACGTTGTGAACACACTAACCGATATTTACAATTTATAATCTTACTTTTACAATCTTATTTGGGTAAATTTTACAGACGAGTTTGATAATTTTCCTGTGCACAAACGCAATTGCTATAATAATCGTTTTAAACTTATAATAACTGATAGTAAATAATATAAAAGATAAAATTTGGTAGAAAAAGGTTGTAATAATACTACTATAGTACTATATAGTAATATCTATACTACCTAGTACCTATTTATAGTTTTATTACTATCTAAAGTCGAGACAATTTAATTAAAAAAAAAAAAAGTGATCAAGTAGGTAGGTATCTCTCTGCTATACGATAAATTATAATTTGGAACCTACTAAAAATACAATTTAAAAATTTTTTTAAAACTAAAAAACTGATGTTATATGTATACATAGGTGCTGTTTGTTGGATCACTATTATATATAGGAGTGCTAAATTTGAATCCAATGATAGGTAGGTATCATTGTAATCGAAAAACGATTCTGAACGGAGATAAAATGTCAGTCTAGAATATATTATATAATATATTTAATTATTATTATTTAATTTAATATAATATATTTTCAACTTTTTGCTATTACACAAATTTTTTTATAAATTATAACTTTAAAATAATTTGCAAATATTCATGATACAGCTTAATTATAGTATAATATATATTGACATATTATATTCATAAATATAAATATTTTTAAATAAAATCATGTAAAGAAAATGCCAATCTAACCTAACTGGTGAAATTTTCAAGTATCTATACTTATACTTTTTATACTTTTTAGACTTATATTTTTTGAATAATAACAAATATTATCTATTAATGTGACATATATTGAGAAATAAACATAAATATAAATATTGATAATAAAATAATTTATGTATAATTTAATATTATATTTGCTTTAAGTGTTTATATCATAATTACGAACCCTATGTGGGTTCAGCGCCTCGCGCTGAATTAGATTAGGATCGGTAAAAATATGTATACATTATGCAGAGAGGTTTTGGCTCCGCCCCCCTCGCTGAAACGTACTAGGATCGGGAAATACGCAAACCGTGCGGTAGGCGCAGCTGCTGCGCAATACGGCTCGGCGTTGGACCTTCATTAATTTGTCCACTCGCGCTTTGGAATACTTGAGGTCCGGCCCCCAGACTGGTGCACCATAGAGGATCACTGAATGGATGACACTGACCAGAAGTTTCCTACGGCTTTCCTTCGGTCCACCTATGTTGGGCATGAGCCGGCTTAGTGCGGTAAGTGTTTTCTGCGCCTGGTCGCCGTCGCATCAACGTGTTGGTTGTTATTGAGATTATCGTCTACGGTGATGCCCAGGTGTTTTATAGACCTCTTCATGGCTACCGGTGCACCGTTGAGCACTATGAAGGGGGTGTCTTCCTTGTACTTCCTCCTGAACATGACTGCTTCCGTCTTTTCAACCACTAAGGTTAGGTCGAGGGAAGAAATTTTGCTGGAGATGGAGCTCAGCGCCGTATTCATCTGGTCCTCGACAGCAGCGCACGTTTTGCCTTGCACAATGACCAGGGTGTCATCAGCAAAACCTATGACACTGACTCCCGGCGGCAGGCTAACCCGTAACACCTGGTCATAGGTCATGTTCCACAGTAGGGGGCCCACGACTGAACCCTAGGGAACACCCCACGACACCGCAACGGGAAGTTTCCCTTCGGAAGCTGCCGGGCAGGTTGCTACAGCTACGCGATCATTGAAATAAAACTGCAGCAGATTCCTCAGATAAGGTGGAATATCACAAAACATCAGCGCCTGCATGACGTGGTCCCAGCCGATCGAGTTGAATGCGTTACGGATATCCAGGGACACCGCGACGCACATATCCTTCTGGTTACCAGCAATCCGCGCTGTATCTTTAAGTGCGATGCCATCATCGCCTGTGGACAGACCTCGACGAAAGCCATACTGTGCATCAGATAGACCTCCCTTATTGGCTACTTGGAGCTCGAGCCTCTTCACAATTAAATACTCCAATAATTTGCCAACATCATTCAGCAGGTGCAGTGGTCGATAGGACGACGCTTCTCCCGGCGGCTTATTTCCTTTACGCAGTAAAACCAGTCTGGCAGTTTTCCACCTGCGGGGGAATATACCGGAGGAAATACAATTGTTAAATATGTCCCTTAGCCACTCAGGACAGGCCTGATGTACCGTGGCTAAGATGGCCGAACTTATGCCATCGGGGCCTGGGGCTTTCTTTCTGCTCTGTATTCGGGCTATGCCATCCTGTATTTCCTCGTGCGACAGCAGCGGAGGTGGTGCAACAATGCGGCAGGGTTTGCCAGGATCCTCGCTTCTGGTGGGGAATAGTTCAGATGTGACTTTTTCCAGCGTTTCGCGCTCCATGCGCAAGGTGGGAGAGGGCCCTCCAAGCTTCCTCATAACCAGCTTTTACGGCTTGCCCATGGGTCACTGTCGACGGTGTGGAGCAGCTCGTCCCAGCAACGTGACTTGCTTTTCTTGATGGCAACCCGGAGCGCTTTAATGGCTGCTCTAAACGCGGCAAGTGCATTTGCCTGGCGGCGGTTGTCGTCATCTGTCTGTTGGAATGCCTGTCGTGGGGCTCGACGGATGATCCTTCTAGTGCTGTTGCATTTCTTGCGAAGTTCGCTGATTTCGGCAGTCCACCAATGTACAGCGGTCTTGGTGAAAACAGCCTTGGCTGGTAGGGCGAAATCGGCCTAACCTAACCTAACCTATTCGGCAGCAGCAGTATCAGGGTGTATGACTCCGATTGTCGTTGGATGTATCCATTTAGCCAGCAACAGTCCTGTCCGGAACGCGTCAGGGTCAATCCCACCCGCGGTGTTCCAGCCAATGCTGGGCCTGGCGAACGTTTGAGGGGTCCGGGGTTGTCCCGTCCGAAAGCTGATGGACTCATGATCAGACCCGTTGTAGCTCCCTGAGAGGACCTCCCAGTCGTTTATGTCACCAGACAGGGATTCTGACGCGAGAGTGATGTCGATGACAGATTCGGCTCCCCACCCGGTGAAGGTAGGTTCTGACCCTGTGTTGACAATGATCAGTCCTAGGGAGTCCACAAATGCAGTGAGCTCGGAGCCTCTGGCATTGATTTCCCAGTCCCCCCCCCGCAGCGGCCCGAGCATTAAAGTCTCCGGCAATGAGAACTTTAACTTTGGCCTGGAGTCCACGGATGTAGTTCTCGAGCCGTTGCAGAAAGTCCTGGAAGTGGGCATCGCCGGGCGTGGTGAGACGTAATAGCTTACGACGTGGATATTGCTATTCAGTCTTGCTGCGACGAACTCCACGTCCTGGATAATACCCGCGACTGAAACTGCATTTCCAAAAACGTCGATTTCAGCACCTCCAGTACCAGAGTCATTTACCCATCCACCCGAGTCGTGTTTGATCCCTTGGGGGTCAGACGCAATTACGACGTCAACTTTCTCCTGAACCACAGCTTGATCTAGCAGGTTTTTAGCCTGCCAACAGTGGTTCATGTTGATCTGGTGGAAGTTTAAGCCTTCGTCGGATCCGCCTCAACGAGGCTCGCTGCTTCTTTATTAACATACTGGTTCACCGAGGTGTTTGGCGCATCTGTCACCTTGTCTGCAGGGCCAGCTCGCATTGGCCTACCTGGACCTTCTACTCTTCCGAGTCTCTCTTTGCTGGCGCTGGTAGCTGGACAGTCAGCTATGAGATTGCCCGCTTCCTTGCAGCGAAAACACTTCTTCCCCGAAGACGACGCAGTGCATACATTAGACATATGGCCCAATTCATCACACCTGAAGCATCTGACCTTCTTGGTCTCAAGTAGCTTCACCCTACACCTACCAATGCCAACCTTTATGGCACCAGCCGCTGCCAATCGGAGGGCAATGTCCATGGGAGCGGTGACGATAGCAACTCTGCCGCCTCCAGTATTTTCTCGAACGGAGATTGGGGCTAAGCTCAAGCCTTCGACAGCTAAGCGTATGTATTCAATCACCCTATCGTTCTACAACCAGTTTGCGATGTTTCGTGATTCGTTGTTCGTTCACTTGGGGCTTGCTCGCGTTGGCCGATTTCTTGGCACCTCGCCTTCTTCGGGGAGATCTGCGTCCTGCTAACATCTCGGCTTCATCAACCGCATGTCCCGATCTGCTATCTTCACCTGCCTGGGAGGAGGTCTTCCGGTTAAGCTCCCCTACTACCGCCCTTTCTTTCTGGCGCTCCTCTAGTTTCAGCAGCCACTCCTGCTGCTGCGCTTGCCACTCCGTCTGTTGCGCTTTCATCTGCTGGAAGGAGATAGTCTGCTCTTGCGCCATTTGCGCTACCTTGAGTTCCATTGACCGGAGTTGCGAGTTATCCCAGTTATTTGTACCCCAGGCCGGTTTTCGAGGACGGCTCCAGAGCCCTTTCTGAGCCTAAGGAACTGCCAGAGGAGCAGGCCTGTATCAGTCTGTACCAGTTCCCGATGCACATTCTTAGTGTTGTTAGCGAACTCGACCATTCCTTTTACAATGCCATGCATCATGGACAGCACTTCATCTTCAGACAACGCGGCTATGTCCACCGTCCTCTTCGCCTGACTCGCGTTCTCCACCACGGTGCTCCCAGCCGTATTGGTTGTCTCCGACGTAGCCATTGCAGTCGCCTCAGTGGCTTTCCGGCCACCGTTGAGAGCCTGCGTTGCACCCTCAACAGCAGTTGATTTACCAGCTCCATTGCTGGCGGTAGGGACCTGCTTCGGCATCCCTACACCTTTGGCGCCTGACGGTGATGACGACCCTTGGGGCGAGCGCCGTCCCCTAATTGCCGCCTCCTGAGTCTCCGAACCCCCTGAAGAAGTAACAATTCCTCTTTGTTCTGTACTGTCCATGTTGAAATTATTGGTGGCTAGGCCAACACTGCCGACGCCAGCCTCGCGTTGGTTGTCTTGGTTTCCGTCCGTTTGGCCTGATCTTCTGGGACACCGGGGGTTGATCGTTCCCCCGGTGGTGAGCTTGTCCGCGACCGCTTATTCGTCCAATTCCGAAGGGAATGGCTTATTTCGCGGCTATCCTGCATATCTGCAGGACTTTCCCCTATCCGCAACCTGGGGACGCCCCCGGTGGCATGCCCATGCCTCACCGGGAGGTTAGGTTAACCTAACCTAACCTAACCTAACGATTACGATTTATCCTCAAACGATAATAAATATTTGTTATCATTCAAAAAGTATACTTGTAAGTCGTAGATACTTGAAAATTTCACCAGTTATTATTTAGAATGGCATTTTCTTTACATGATTTAATTTTCAAAATATTTTGTTTTTTTTTAATAGGCATTTGAAATATTAATTTTTGTTTAGTTTTTTTTTTTTAAATATAAATATCGATACAATTTTTTTGCCGAATCAATATACTCGAAAATTAAATACACAATTCCTCATAATTTAGTCTTATAGTGATTCAAAAATTATAATAATAATTAGCACAATATATTTTTATTACCTTATTTTATTAGTTCAAATATTGACAAAACTTCGTCAAAATCATGAATATTTTCAAATTATTTTGTAGGTATACGTAATTCATAAACAATTTTGTATAAGTAGCCAATTGTTGAAAATTGAATACAATATTTTCCATAAATTGGCTTACAATAATTTTAAAAGAACTTAAATGTTGGTGTATTCAGGCCATTAAAACATATTAAACTACCTTTTTTCACCAACCACTGGTAATTATATCCTAGGTTGACAAATCATCTTTGTTCAGAATCGTTTTTCGTATACAATTACACCTATCATTTGATTGATTTAAATTTAATACATCAATTTTTTATAGTGACTTACTGTACAACAGAGGGTTAGCCACTTGACCACTTTTTTAGATAATATAGTATATAACTTTTAAACTTTTGAATATTTTAGGGTGCAGTAAAAAGGGGTAGAAAACCCCATGTTAACGAAAATTTAATTTTTGAGGCATTTGTAAAGAGAAAACATGAAATTATAAATGAACAGGGTTTAATTAGTCCAGTATCAAGTAATGTGTGGAAAGTTTTATCTGAAGATTTGAATTATAAACTTCCTTCAAATTTATTGTATATTATGTTTTATGAGGATAGACATGAATGGAAATCTCGTTTGATTAAATTACTTGGATTGGAAGATCATGTGAAAAATCCTATAGAAGTTGATCAATGTTCCTCATCAGATACAGAATTATCTTTGGAATCTAATAAAGATGAATTTATTAAAAAGCTATTTAAAATAAATATTCCTTTTAATGTGTTCACTCAAATTAAACCTATAACTGTGACTTATAGATAAAAAATCTGGATACAGATCATATGACATACTCCCACCAGGCATTTAGACAGATACAATCAATGATATATTTTTAAAAGAGCATAAGCTTCCATGTAATTTCATATATAAAAGAGGAAAAGTTAGTCGTGATTCTCGGAAAAGTGAACATTATATTTGGTTCTGTGCTAAGTGTAAAGATTGTGGGTCTGAAATGGAAGGATGGTCAGACACGGAGCCTAAAGGTGGTGAATCACTTATCCTTAGTCTCCATACTAACGACACTAGAGGCACCGAAACAATGTATGATATTAAGCGGACATTAAAAGGTTTTAAACAAAATATGGTTGGGGAACAATTGTCATCAGATTTTGGATCTAATTGGAGAAGAAAAAATGTCAGCGATTTGGAATTTGGATGTACTTCTCCACCTAATCTTTATACTCTAAATACTTTGAGCAAAGCTAAGCAGCAATTTAAAGATGTTTCATTAGGAATTGTGGAAAAATGTCCAATAAAATCTCTCGTTGAATACAAACATAATTCAACTTATGCTGGATCAATATATAATATTGGTATGGATCCATTTTTTGTTTATTATTGATCCAATCATCAAATTATTATTTACAAAGATGAAGTAAAAAGTTATTGTAGATTAGCCATAGATGGTACAGGTGGTTTAGTACAAAAAATTAAAAGAACAAGTATGAACATATCATCAAATAATATTTTTCTTTATGAAGGAGTAATAAATACGGGTTTTGGACAAATTCCAGTAGTCCAATTGGTGTCTGAAAGTCATGATACAGACAATATATTCAATTGGTTATGGCGTCGGAAAAAAATGGTAATTCGATGTCCGCACGAAGCAGTGTGTGATTATTCACTACCAATACTGGGTGCTATGTCTCGTGCTTTTTGTAACGTATCCTTAAGTGAATATGTTGACAAATGTTTTTTATGCTTAAATACATCAAATAAAAATTTACCATCCTGTTACATAAGAATAGATGTTGCCCATATGTTAAAAATATTTGGTAGACTTAAATGTTTGAGTGGAAAAAATAATATTTAAAAGTGTTCTATGTTAGTTGTCTCAGACTCCTTTTAGTATCAAAAGACATAGATGATTTTCGTGAAATTTTAACAAACATACTTACTGTTTTATTAAGCGAAACTGATGGATGGTTAGATAAATTTTGTACAAAACCTAATCCTTCAGCACAAAGTAGGGTCTATTTAGTAAATCGTATAAAGGATATACCAATTCAAGACGAAGTACAAGAAATAAATTTCGATTTGTTAGACGATGTTGCATTTAACGAAGACTCTGAAGAAAATGTGGCTTCTGGTTTCAATGAACGTCCAAATCAAATTACAACATTTCTAGAAGATGTATTAAAAACAAGTAAAGATAATACTGAACAAAATGTAACCGTTTGTCCTCTCATTCACTTCCAGAACTGACCACTGACATTATACGTATATGTAAGCACTTCCTTCTTTGGACGTCTGTCATGCAATCATTGTTTAATTCCCCGTATGATATTGCTACTTCTGCATCCGTCGAAGAGGACTTTAAAGAACTAAAATGCCATATTCTTCATTTTGAACGTAAACCTATGACGGTAGATAGATTTGTTATAAATCATTTAAATAGCATAAATAGTAATGCTCGACTATTCAAGAGTTCCCAAATTCGAAACTCAGCAAAAATAAATAAACAAGAAATATCAGTTAAAGGCCAGGATACAAAAATACATGTTCAGTTGAGAAAACCAAACCACTTGATATCATAAATGTTCAAAATGATGATTGTATTCAACATGACAAAGATATATATATACCCAGTGTTTCAAAGTCAATATGGGATATTAACGACTCGTTTTACGAAGAATTTGACAAAGAAATAAATGGCATACTGCCAAATGTAGTCTCTGACAAAAAACCAGAAGAAAGTGAAAGCAAAAAAGCTGACAGTAAATATTGTTGTATACAAGATGAAATATCTGATGACAACTCAATTACCCTTTCAACTTCTCAGTCTGATGAAGAATATGAAAATTGGCGTGGACTTGGTGGTGAATCTCAAGAAATACATTTTAATGATAAACCTAAAAGACAGAGAATAATAAAATATATTCAAGCAAATAGAGATATCGAACTTTCATTTAATAAAAAAAAAACTAGATCAAATTTCAACTCATTACTATTGAATGGTAATTTATCATCAATAGTTTACATGGCAAAAAAACGATATCTTGTAAATAATACTTGTGCGTTTGATTCTGTGACTGTAATTATTTCAAGAGCATATATTGATAATGATATATATAAACATTTTGTTGATGAAAGTTCTGATCAGTTTTTGAATTTTTGCAAATCAGTGGCTTATGGAAATGCTCCTAAAACTATATATAAAGAACGAGTTAAATTAATAAGGAAAATATTTAACGAAGATGACGGAGTATCTGGTTTGAAAGTTATAAACTGTGAATGCAACGTAATATTCATAATTTATAAATTATTAAAAGAATTTCCTTCAGCTTAAGAACATATTAAATGTTCTAATACAAATTGTAAGTATGCCAATAACTTTAAAAACTGTAGTAGAGTTGTATTGGATAGAGAAAAACTTCAGAAAATATCAAATTTGGAAGGGCTGCTAAAAACATATATAGAAGAGAGAAGTTATGATTGTCGTCAACCATCGTGCAACGGAATAGTTTCAACAAGTAAACAATTAAGTCATCATATATTTATTGAAATGGACCAAGTCGTAGGTACCAAAAATTTTACAATGGTTCACTTCCCAGTAGAATTGAGTGTCAATAACGAAAGGTACGTATTATTTATTAATTAATCTATGAATGATAATGAAATTATACTACATTATATTTTTTACTCAGCTTTTTATTAAATGGATCCATTAATTATACAAATGGACATTACATTAGTCATGTACGCCGTTTTGGCGTACATGACTATATATTTTACGTATATATTTTTTAACCGATTTGGTTAAAAAAATTGCAAGATGTAAGAAACCAGGACAGATGAAAGTGAATCCACATTTATTGGTTTATACCAAAAAGTAATATTTTTAGTAAGCAATTTACTGTTGTATTTTATATTTCAATTAAAGATACGAGTTTGTATTTTTTAACGAGTCATAATTTTTTTACAGTTGTATTTTGAATTTTGTATTATGTACTTAACTCAAAATCAGCCAACGTATAGTTAATCGGATTGTTGGACCTAATCGGTCAAAATCGGGGGGCTGCGTGAACTTGGCCCCCGGATTTTTGTTTTTTGATTCCTAAGTTTTCTGGTGGTTTACAAATTCACAAATTTAATTTACAATTATTTACAATTAATTTACAATGGATTGCAATATGTCCGAATTCGATCGGCCAAAGTCGGGAGGCTGCGTGAACTTGGCCCCCGACTTTGTTTTTTGATTTCTAAGTTTTCTGATAATTTACAAATTTGGAAATTGAATTTACAATTATTTACAATTGTTTACAATTTGTCCGGAAGCGATCAGATAGATTGGGGGGGCTACGTGAACTTGGCCCCCCGAACTTATTTTTGACCTAACGGCCGAGGGGGGTGTTTACAAATTCAGATATAAAATTTACAATTATTTACAATTAATTTACAATTGTTTGCAATAAATTTAAAAGTTTTGCACAAAGTCGGGGGGCCAACTTCATGTACGTTTCAAACCACCGCAAAAATTTCCAAATTATGAAGTGTTTCCACTGAAGGTGGTAGATGAAGAAAAAAGATCATCATTTCGACTTGTTACTAATAACCGATGATGAAAATTCTCATTTTACCTACATCTCTAATTTTTCCCGACTTGTGCGATCATAGAAAACCCGACATAAAGCAAGTGCGGTATTTTGTAAACAATGCTTTACATCGTTCGAACCTCTAAATATTAATAAATATGAATTAAATGAACGCATACGATTTGAAAAACACAAGTTAATATGCGGAACACACAAACCAATTTTACCTCGAATGCCTACCCCCGGATCGATGTTAGAATTCGCCGCATGGAAAAAACTCAACGACATCCGATAGTTATATATGCTGATTTTGAAGTACTACTAAGAAAATCCGATGAAAAATGTGGGAACAATACAAAAGCTATTCAAAAACACGAGGCCATGAGTTATGGTTTTATGGTTAAAGCAAATAACGAAATTCCCGCGGAACTGCTAGAACAATTGAATATTCCAACTTCACCTATAATTTTTCGTTTCGATGAAGATAATCAGAATGTAGGTGAACATTTTGTGAAGAGTATCGTTGAAATAGCTGAAAACATTGAAAAATTACTACAAACCAACATACCAATAACCTTTACTACAGAACAACAACAAGCACATAATTTATGTAAGACATGTAATTAATGTAAAAACGGTTTCTCTGTGGGAAACCATAAAGTTGCTGATCACTGTCACTTATCGGGTAAATTTCGACAAACATTGTGTAATACCTGCAACCTCAAGCTTCAAACACCAAATTTTGTACCATGTTTTTTTCACAATTTATCGAATTATGATGCACATTTTATTGTAACTGAACTCGGTCTCGATGTGAAAAGAATTTCTGTAATACCAAACAGTGAAGAAAAATTCATCTCATTTTCAAAACACGTTTCCAACAACTTTTCAATACGGTTCATCGACACATTAAGATTTATGGCTTCAAGTTTATCAACACTCTCGGAAAATTTATTAACACCAGGGTTCGAAAAATTTAGAGAAACAGCTAAACATTTTAATGCCGCAGACCTCCACTCGTTACTCGTAAAGGTGTTTACCCTTATGAGTATACGGATGGTTGGAACAAGCTGGAGCAAACCCATTTACCGAAAAAGCAATTTCTTTACACAGTACGCTAACAGAATCAAATACACAAGAAGAAGATTATGAACATGCAAAAACTGTTTGGAGTCACTTTGGAAAGGGGAAGAAATATAATTGATTGGGAAGGGGAAAAATATTTGATGGTCAGGTGTCATATTTAGTCGAAATCAGAATATTATATATATTATTTTTCTTCAAAAGGTAAGGGTTTGAAGGAGAAGGTATAAAATATATGCCAGTTACGTGTAGGATCTGGTGATGGTGTTGGGTTTATGCGTGTTGCCTATATTGAGTAATTAATACAAATTTGGGAGGAGCTGTGTAGTTTGCCTATACAGGTCATGCCTAATGCCTATCCTTTTACATGTAAATTTAAGGGGGGGAGGTTCTAGAATCCCCATTTTACACCTACTAACATACTTATTAAATTTTTATCTGAAAACAAAAATTAAAATATATATACATATAGTACTCATTATAATTTAATTCTGAAATTATAACTTCATATTGGATTTAAAAATTGCATAATTATATTATTGCGGTTAATTACTATATAATAGCTTTATAACTTATGATAACACAGAGATTTTATTTATGGTTAAAATATAACAAGTTTGAATTGATATTATATTATAATGGTTATTGTCGTTTTATTCGAGTGCCTAATGGTCTTTCTGTGTTATTCGTCAGCTTGTTTTTATTCGTCTTAAAAAAACAAAATGTCATCAAAAAAAAAAATAAATCTGGCTCTGTACCGGCGACCAAAAACAAACCATTATAGATTTTATGGAGTCACATCCTCATCTCTCCAAAGGTAAATTTAGCGCCTCATTTACCAATGAGAAAGCAACAAATCTATGGCAGGAACTAACAACACTTTTGAATTGTATACCGGGACTAATAAAGAATGGAAAGCTTGGCTTCGAGCAAGTATTTCAATTCTTAAATATTTTGAATTAGTTCATATTTATTCGACAATATAAAAAAAAATTAGTAGGTAACAAGATATTTTTTTAATTTAGACATGGCATGATATGCAAAATACAAAAAAGCAAAATTAAATACAAATTTTCGAACTACTGGTGGTGGTGGATAAATAGCTACGCCACTAAACAAATTGGATGAATCCCTAGTAGGCATTATAGGTGAAGTACCAATAACAGGAGACCCGTGGACAATGGAAACTATGTAACGGATTACATTTGATTTTCAAAAATCGTCAACTTCAACGATATAAATATATAAAATACAGATTTAAGTTTTGGATTAAGTAATAATTAATTACTAATAATTTCATTGTATATAATATATTGTACATTTCAGATTTTCACAATTATCACCAACGTCAGTAGCACCGTTATCGGTCGACTATATTACTGATCAAAATTTATCGCAAACGTAAGAATTTACATGAATTAAATTAATAAAAAATTAATAGTTACAAATATTTGACAAAATATATTGTTCAAAATGACAAAATATTTGGTATACATAAATTAATGTATGTGTTAATTTATTGATTTTTAGTGATTTATTTGATAATTCTATTATTGGTGTTGAAAGAAGCGTGAACAGTACTACACAGTCTACACAGCCTACACATCATGAACAAGAATCACAAACAACAGTAATTTATGCTAATGATAAATCAGCTGATAAAACTGATAAAAGGTATGGGTTTTATGTAAAATGTAGTAATATTTATATAGTTATATGTGAATGAGTGATAAGTGTGAATGTAATAAGTGAATAATATTTTAAATAAACAATGATGTGTGATGGTGTGGTACTGTGGTGGGAGGAGGGTGGCCGAATACTATACCTACTTATACTTGACTTTAATTTCAGGTACAACGATTTATTAAGTACTTATAAGACTACGGAATTACGAAATAAACCAAAAAACAGACAGTACAACAAAAGACAGCAGTTAGAACAATCAGTAAAAGCTACGACGGACCTTGGCGTATTAAGTAGAGAAAAGAATAAAATTCTAGAAAATTATTATGAAAAAAAGCTTTAACTTCTTCAACAAAAATTAAAACTGAAGGAAAGAAGTGTGATTGCTAAAGAAAAAATAGCAAAAAGTATTTCAGATTTAGCAGAAAATCATTTTGCAAAATAATAATATAAATAATAAAAATATAAAATTTAAATACTTGTAACGTCACAGAATTTTAGGCCATTCCTTATCTCTATGCGTAATTATAAGTAACATAATAACGGTTATACAATAACGTTCCCCCGCTCTCCTACCCAGTGATCGGTTGTCGCTGTCGGTCGGACTCCACCGCCGTCGTTGGCTTTGCGTCAGCAGGGCATACCAGTACACCCAAACTATTGTCAAATTTCCCACCGCAAGACAACACTGCAAGCCACCGATATTCACCGACTACGTCCATCACGATCTCCGTCTCTGCGCATTTTGTCAAAAACCGTCTACTGGGTCACTACAACTGGATACTGTTCACAACTGATACAATCCACCTATACCCACGTGACTGACCAACGGTTTTTTTTTTTGTCTTCTTTTTTCTCTTTGATCTATCATTTTTTTGACACGTCGTACATGACAACATGATGGGATTACTACATCTACGGGCCTGTGGCGGGCGAAGCCACCACATCTACAACGGTTTTCCATCACGTCGAGGTCACCATCAACACCTCCAGCCTTCAGTCGTCGTAATGTATAAATTTTCCAAAAAAAAACCCCCCTATTAATATATATCCATTTTATCATGTCGTTTCTTATATCTAATTCTCTCTTAAAGTCCTCTTTTTTAAATCTCTATACCCCGGTAACCGTTCTCACGGAGCCGTGGGTCCGTCTTAATATATATATTATACAAAATAATATTCCTATTACCTTGTAATTAATATAATAAGCTCGGTAACCAAATTTCGGAGCCGCAGCTCATATTAATATTATTCTATCCCCATTTATCCCCCCAATCAGTGGCGTAATTAGGGTGTTGCATGTGTCGCACTTGCAACACCAAAAAATTTTCAGGTGTTGCAAAAGTATCATTTTGAAACACCAAAAATATTCAAGTTTATTATCCCCCCTCCCGCCATTTATTTTGGTATTAATAATACCACGGTCTAAGGTCTTATGTGGTCTTATGTAGATTATTAATACTAATAATATTAATATCTACGAACGCCGAGCGCATACCGGTGGCATATCTCAATTCTCAATATCTGTGATACCACTGAATTAAAATATTTGTTATAATCGAGAAATCTTAGTTGCAAAATTATTTGATTAATTGTTTATAGTGATTTTGTATCACGTGGAGAACGCACGGTACTATCTTGCATCGTGGCGGAACGCGTAAACCGAAAAATAACATAACATTCTTCTTTAATTCTTTTTCATTGTCTCACATTTTTCGTAAACTTCTCGTACAAATTGTTCAAAACCAATGGCGTCTAATAAAAGACAGCGACAGCCAGAAGGAGTACAGAAGATAACAGCATTTTTAACAAAAAAAACCAAGTCTAGTACTGGTAAGTAATTACAGAGTATATACTCAATATTGAATACTAAAAACGATAATAATTAGTTAATAGTTTATTCACATACGTGATACTTACAATTTACATCAATTTGTAGAACAACCTGATCCAGGGTCAAGTATTTTAAATACTAAAACAAATGAAGTTACAGAATCTGATGTTCAATCCAATGTCAATGAATGTATGTTTTTTACTAATTTAATTGGTTTATTTTGTGTATATTATTTAGTGAAATCAATGTTTGCAATTGTAATGCTTTTGTGATTTTGTTGAGTGTTTTTATATCTCATGATTAGTTCCTATGTATTTTAGATAGAAATGTTATGCTAAGTAATGTTATTAATTTGTTAATTATTTGTTAGGTACATATAAATATTTTTCTTTTTTATATTTTATCTACATAAACTGCAATAATATATGTTATTTTGTTTTAACTAATTAATTAAACAATAATATTATACTATACTATAGTAGGTACATTTTATTATTTTAATCAATAAGTAACTACTATAATATTTTATATTATCCATGCTTACATCTACATGTGAAAACCAATCCTTGTTTAACAAGTAAGTAAATGTTTTTTAGTTTGTAGGTATTATTAAAAATTAAAATTATTTTTATTTTTTATACTTATTTTGCTTGTTTACTGATTGTTAGAATTGTCAAAATAAAAAAAACTGAAATGTACCTTACCATACTACATTTTAAAATTATTTTTTAATAATATTAATTATAATTACAGTGTCTGTTGTATTAAATGATCAAGATCCTGCATTGAATGTTAATGCATACCATCTGATTAGTAATAACTTTGGCCCATACCAACCAAAAGACATTCAGTTTCCACGGGTAAACGGTAGGTCATTCAGACAGGATTGGTATGTTCTACATGAGTGGCTAGAGTACAGCCCAATTAATGACGCAGCCTTCTGTTTTACTGCCGATGCTTTCCACCATCAAATAAATATAATGAATTGGCTTATACATTACATGGTTTCAAAACATGGGCTAGAGCAACAAAATCATTTAAAGATCATGAAAATAGTGCCTCTCACAAAGAAGCTAGTGTTAAAGTGTCTGGATTTCATTCAAGTAAAAATGTTGGAAGTATTGCAACAAATGTAAGTACTTATTATAAACAAACTGTTCAGAAAAACAGAGAGTATTTGACAGTAGTTTTGGATAGTTTGTTGTTTTGTTGTCGCCAAGGTATAGCTATACGGGGACATAATGAAAGCGAAGATTCATTAAATAAGGGTAATTTTCTTGAACTCTTACACCTCAGGGCTAAAAATAACAACATTTTGCAAGAATATTTTTTACAAAAAGAACATCATTACAGATATACCAATGGAACTTACCTTAATGAATTTATTAATATAATGTCAAGTCAAGTTCTTAGAAATATAACTTGTGATATAAGAAAAGCTAATATATATAGTATTTTAATCGATGAAACTCAAGATCTATCAAGACATGAGCAAGTTGCTTTTATTATTCGGTATGTAAATGAAGTATTTGAACCAAATGAGGTATTTTTAGGGTTCTATAAAACAAATCGTACTGATGGAGAAACTCTTGCTAATTTAGTTAAGGAAGTACTCTGTAATAATAATCTACAAATTCAAAACTTACGAGGACAGTGTTATGAGGTGCGGCTGCCATGCGTGGGCAATATAATGGTGTACAAGCAAAAATCCGTGAAATAAATCCACTTGCGATGTATGTGCATTGTTATGCTCATATATTAAACTTGTGTTTAATTGATTTAGCTAAACAGTTATTTACGCAGTAGATACATTTTGTACAAGTTTTTTAAACTTTAAAATGTAAATCAATTTTAAGTATTAGGTACTTATTTTAATTGAATTGGAACTATTTAGTGTACTTGGTGTTTTTTTGAATTTTTACTAAAAGTTGGTTCACAATCATCTTGATTTATATTTTTAGAAAAATAATCACTAATTTTACGTTTTGACATAATTGTAACAATATGGTAATAAAAAATAATTATTATGAAAATATAAAATATAAA
>NC_065533.1:23233734-23371040 GCF_020184175.1 Aphis gossypii
CCAAATAGGTATTTTGTATTTACTGAATATCATTATAATATTGTTTTATTTATTGTATCTATATTTTTATATTTTACTACTAAACACTAATAAAATTAATTATTTTGTAATTACATATTGAGTATATCATGTATAACTAAATATAATATTGTTTTCTACACAAACATTAATTAATTAATTAAACATGAATAATTTTAAATAAGAATGTTTTTGGTAGTTATACTTATAATATAATATGTGTTTATAGTTCATACAATAAACATATAATAATATATTTCATATCTCTGATAATGGAGACTGTCGGAAAATGTATTGACGAATGTATTGAAAATGGAAAGATCGTTATTTTTGGTGGAAACAGGGGACACTATTTTTTTTTAAAAAAATTATATATTTTTTTCATTATTTAAATGATTTTTGCATTGATTAAAAAAAATGAATAGAAATGTTTTGTTTGTTTTTTAAATGGTTGCCATTGGTTATAAAAAATAAGTTAATTTTTTTTTTAAAAAAAACTACCGTAGACGGCAACCAAATTTAACACCAATATAACGAACAACGAAGTAAACGGGGGACATGCTATAGTAAATAGTATAGCATGTCCCCCGTTTACTTATATTGTATAGCATACAATATACACATGCACACATATATATATATATATTAGGTTTTATTAATTTGCTTAAATTTCACTTACCTATTATAGCCACCTCTTTGGCAGAAAACAGAAAAAGTATTTTCTATCACATCTGAATTAAATCTACTAGTGAGTAAATAGGTATATCCTAACTCACATTGCTGAGCATATATCATCATAATTGAGTTGATTGTCCAAATTAAACCGTCAAAGCATGGTGGTCTGGTATCCTGTCGTTTTTTTGTTATTTTTTTCTCAAGTTTTTCAATCCAATTTCTCGCTTCGAGTAAATATTGCAATTGCTGAGGACGTTCTTGAGAAATGGCACACTTAAACGGATTTGGATTGAATAAACTATTACTGTTTAAAACATCTAATAGATTATTTAAATCTTTTATCATTTCCATAGTATGAGGTGCAGTTTTAGATTTTAGCTGTTTAGTGAGGATACACGATTCCATTGTAGCCGACATGGAATTACTAAACAGTTGCATGGCAAGTTTGCAGGATATTAATTGGAATGGACCAGGATTCATATGATTGTTGGTAATTTTTAAAAGTGAACGGCTTGTACCACTATTCTTGTCCAATTCATACGTGTCTTTTAAATCTTGAAAAGATGTTTCATTTTCTTTGTAAATAAAATTAGTTTTTATAAAATTGTTTCTTAAATTTTTATATAAATGAGGAACATCAAATATTGAAAATACTTTTCTCCCTCTAATTTCAATATATGGTTTATCTTTGGTCATGTTTAAATCTTTTTGTAGTGCTGAAACATTATTTGTTCCTGGATCGCATACCATTGATAAAACTGTAAAACCACACTCGAATATTTTATTAATTGCTTCTATCAAAAGTTCACTTAATATTTTATGACTCACTGATGTTGATGGTAAAAAATACGCAAAAGGCAATTTCCACTTTGAATATACTCCTCGTATCATAAACAATAATGCTTGACCAGCCAATTTATTTGATCTACCTTTAGTACCTAGATCTTCGTACCCTTCTATAAGATCAAGAAACTTGGAATATTCAAGGTAATTTTTAATTTTCATTTCGTCAAACACTAATGTACAAAAACGTTCCTCTTCAGTCATAGTATCAGCTTTGATTTTTAATTGTTTTAAAATTCCCAAATTGAAACCAGTTTTAAACTTAGAACTCCCAATCCAACGACGTATAGTAGATAATCCAGGTAAAATAATTTGTTTAGAGTTTCTTAAAAATTTATAAGCTGAAGGTGATTTATAAAATAGGCTTAATGCAAATTGTTTTTCATCAAAATCCCACGGTTTTCTCTGTGTTTTAGATCTTAAAACTTGCATTTTTACTAGTGCCTTAGAATCACGTGATGAAAATTGTATTGTATTAAAAATATTTTTGTTTCTTAAATTGGACCTTGAAATTAGCAAATTTTTACGGAGTTTTGAGATTGAAGCACGTTTGTTTTTTAATAATTTACTCTGGTTTTTAACTACTTGTTTTAATTGTTGTATCTTTTTATTCATTTTGTTCTTTTGACTATTTAAACTTGGAAAAAGTACTTTTGGAGTGATTGAAGGACTTGGAAAATTCTTTGTTGTTTGTATTATCGATTTAGTGTTTGGAGATTTTGGAGATGATGATGATGATAAGTACGATTTTGATGAAAGATTTTTTGAAGATTTCGTTGGTGTTGGTAAATACAAAATATCTGTATTTTTCAAATGATAATCTTTGCCACTGGTGGGAGTTGTATCTGGAGAATTTATTCTTGATCTTTTGGATTGAAATAACGTCGATGATTGTTCGGGGCTTTTTGGAAAATGCTTCGGAATATAAGTTTTTTTTGGAGTTAATACTTTTAAAGTTACATTATCAGTTTCAAATACTTTTGGAACGGCCGATTTTATTAAATTACGTTTATTGAAAGTAAAATCAGTATCGGAGAAATGTAACATACATAAATGTTTTTTGTTTAACTCTTCGAGATCAAAATCTATGAGCTTAATATTACCTGTATTTTGTAAACATATTAAAAATAAGTAACGGGATAAATATATTATAAGGATATCGAGGAAAACAATTACCTATTTTAATTTCTTATATTTTATGTCTCATAAATCTTTTTAGTATACTTTTGTACCTTTATTGTACCAATAAATGTAAATAACTTTTTTATGTGTAGGTATACAATATAATGTTTAGTTTATTAAATTTGCAGCAATAATATACATTTATAAAATTAAATATAAAAAATACATTATTTAGTTTTATTTTAATAAACAATAATATTACAAGTACCTATAAACAACAAAATTAAAATTTATTTTAAATTATTTTTTTCTGATTAACTTAATAATATTGTTGAAATCTGTTTAAATAAACGTACGCTAGACGGTTCTACAAATAAAAATTATAATGATCTGAGTGTACCTACTTATTGCCAATTAAATCCTTTTAAAAAATGTTGCTATATTTTTTGTAGTTAAACATTTTATTAAAAAGGAAATTACAGTAAAGCACAGTAAACCCCTTATCTAGGCCAACTTCATTTTAACTTAATGAATATTCAGTATAAATAAAACATCCACGTTAGGCAAAGTAATGTTAAAAATATTTTATATTAATGGTAATTTTTAGATTTTAGCTAAAGCTTTTAGTTCTGTTTCCGTAATCACATGTTTAAATTCTTTTTTTAATAAGTACCCTATATGATCATTTAAATTATTTTTAATATACTTATTCAATTAAGTTTTAAGCAATTATTTTTTCTTATATTTTATTTGAATATACTTATCTGTAGTTTTAGATTCTGAACGAAGTGATGAATGTATTGACTTTACAATGGTGTGTGTTTTTTTTTTTGTTTTTGTGTCTGTGTACAGCATAACTAGTCGAAATAATGCTCCAATTTCAAACGATGAGGGTGGTTTCCGATGTAAAATTGAATATCCTTGGTGCATTATAGAGGTAAAAAGTTAACATTTTCCAACAGTTTTCAAAAAAATCGAGAAAAACAAAAAAAAAAAATGACGGAAAAACGGCAATTTTTACGCAAAACCAGTTTTCGACCAAATCGATTTTTTTTATGGTTGTAATTCAAAAACTTATCACTAAAAATACTTGAAATTTTCACCAAATGTCATGTCAGTAGTATCTGTATATAGTTAAATTTTCAAAAAATTTTGACTTTTTTTGAGTTATTTATAGACCACTGAAATTTTCGATTTTTTTGAGAAATTTTTTTCAAAGTGTCGATAAAAAATTTTTGGATGACCAAAAAGTTTTGAAAATTTAATACAAGGTTCCTTATGACTTTTTTTTATTGTAGCTAAAAAAAATTAAAAATCGTTAGTCACAATTTTTTTTTATAAGAGTTATAGTTCAAATTTTTACGAAATCTGTCGAAAACGCGAAAATGTGCAAGTAATTTTGAAGTGAAAAATCATCAAATTTTTTTCTTTTATAACTAAGTTTTGAAAATTTGGTATAAGGTTCTCCATACATTTTTCTTCAAATATCTGTAAAAAAAACTCTACCTGCTTCAGACAAAAAATTTTTATGAGTGTTTGAAATTTAAATTTTTACAAAACCGCGCTAAATAACGGTTTAGCCTCAAACGATTTTTGATATTTGTTATAATTCAAAAAGTATAAGTCGTAGATACTTGAAAATTTTAGCAGTTATTTAGATTGTCATTTTATTTACTTGATTTAATTTTCAAAATATTTTGAGTTTTTTTGAGCTATTTATAGACAACTGAAATTTTCAATTTTTCTGAAAAATTTTTTTTGAAGGGTCGATAACATTTTTTTGGCCCTATCAAAATACTTGAAAATTTAATGCAAAGTTCCTCATAAGTTATTATTATAGTGATTAAAAAATTATAAGAATACATAGGCACAATTTTTTTTTATTAGCATTTGAAGTTCAAATATTGACAAAAATTCGTCAAAACCATGAATATTTGCAAATTATTTTGTAGGTATATTTCATAAAAATTTTTGTATAAGTAGCTAAGAGTTGAAAATTTAATACAAGGTTTTTCATAAGTTTAACTTACAATTATTATAAAAGAACTTAAATTTTGTTGTATTCAGGCCATTAAAACATAAACCACCTTTTTCACTAACCACTGGAATTTAAATGCTAGGCTGACAAATCATCTTCGTGACGTTCAGAATCGTTTTTCGTATACCATGATACCTATCATTGCATTCAAATTTAACCTACCCTAGTCCGAGGTCCATCCCACCCCCTAATGTACAGCAGAACGGTACCCACTTACCCGTTTTTTTTTTTTTATTAATGTTCTTGTACCATTGTTAAACTATCAAAAAGCAACCTACGTTAACCCATTAAAAGATAACCTAATCTCCAAATTTGATAAAAAATGAATTTAATACAATACACCGATGTATGTATGAGTACCAGTCCCTTTAATAATAATCGGGAGATTGGACACGCTATGCGGGTTCCGTAGTGAATAAGAGGATTAGGCAAGTACAAATAATCAACCAAATATGTTACTATCACGGGCGTAATATTTCACACAAATTTAAATAATAATAAAAAATACAAATGACTCACGAAACCGTGACAATGCAAATGGTATGACCGGGACCTGGAGAGTTGAGTTGTTGACCGTAGACGATGACCCGCGTGAATGAAATAATGTTGGCGATGAGAGTATGTTATTTACGACGGCGACAAAAGAACGACGGCGCGGACTTAACGGTCAGATTCAGAACGGTGAACCCGCGCGCACTAATCGACTTAACAAATGCGAAAAAAAGGAGTGAAAACCACACAAGAAGGCGGAATATACACTTCGAAAGCGAATTTATCGTCGCGCGGCGATCACGGCTCACTAGCATACACCAATAATAATCTCGCGCATCGTACATACACACTGACGATATGGCATATTCTGATAATTGACCGCCGTACGGCCCGGCATTGACCTTTGGACTTGGCGGATAACAACTTCACCAAATATATAGTTTCTATATACATGGATGGGTCGAATCACGTATGTTGTATTTATGCAACAATACATATACAATAACATGATAACAAGTCGGAAAATATTATTTCATCGATATGCTTAAGAGAATATGTTGTGTTGATGATATATTTTATCATACCTACTCATAATACTAATTCTAAATACTAGGTTTTTTGAGTACTTTAATTATGCTTATTTAAAATATTTGAGATAAAAACAGATTATTTAAGATATATTGACAGAAATATAATTATTTGTGTATGTTTTTAATAACAATATGACTATTATATAAGGATGTTTTCAATGAATTTAAGACATTCTTATTCAAATTTGATAACATTACCTGTGTTACGGACCTATTCTGTCCGTATCGATTATTTTATATGCATAAGATCATACTATGTCAAATTTCCTAACTTGTAAAATTAATACCACAGGCACACGAGTACAGGACACGAGAGAGTAGAATATTATATTAATATAATAATTTGACAATTAAAGTAAATTCACACGTCTCTTTGCAAAAGTCGAAACTCGGTGTCTTAACGATTCGATAAGAATCATGGGTAGGAATACACAAGCAGTCGTTCCGGGACCCCTCGTATGACGAAGTCACCGCCCACTCTTGTAAGAAATCATATATAAGAGGGATCGAGACAAGAGCTCGACAGACGGTTACTGTATAACCAACGAATAGGGATATCTATGACACTCAGAGGCCGGTCGTAACACCACTCAAGTCATTTTGATATCAGTTTCTGAGGCAGGTCGTAACACCACTCACCATCTTATTTTATATATTTTACATTAAGCTTATAATATTTGTATTCGTGCAAGAACTATTTTAATAAACAATTAACTTATACTTGAACAACACGACGTATTCATTTTGTACGTCGATGCATGAATCGACCTAGTCGGGACGCAACAGAAAAATTGGCGCTGTGGACAGGGTTGATTTCCGAGAACGAGACAGATCAGAAATATTGCTAATATTTTCCTGTCAACTTCTTCAACTAGAGGCAATTTCACCAAGTGGATCACCGTTGGATTGAGACGTCTTTCCAACAACTCTGTGGAAATCGATCTACAATCATTGTTGCAGTTCAGGCACGGCGAGAAGATCAAGCAAGCAGAATGAAAACAGCAGTTTTGTAAGCATAATTTATATATGTAATCGTCTCCTTTGGTCTATTGGTCCATCGTAGTAGGGAAAATTTTTTTTTTATTATTTTTATTTTGGGAATATATGCCAGTAAGGTTATTTGAGAATTTGTATTGAGATTTATGAGAATTAATTATTTGAGAAATTATGAGATTATTTGTGAATTTTATTTGAGATTATATATGAGAATTATTTTGAGATTTATTGAGAAAAATATTAATTAATGAGTACGGGTTCTGCAGAAAAGGACGCCGAAATTATTGACGAGTTTGAAGAAATAGCTCGAGAAACATTAGATAAGATAATAGGTATAATAGAAAACGATAGTAGTATTGTAGATTTAAATGATAGTAGTAGTGAATTAATTACTGAAGCAGAAATAAGTAGATTAATTAAGGAAGATATAGAAATAAGTAACCCAGCAGATTTAAATAAAAGTATTAGATTAATTAATTTAGAGGAGTTTGAAAAAAGTCCTATTACAAATAATACGCGTACAATAGGATTAAGAAGCAATAAAAATATTGTTCATTCAGAATATATACCAGTAAAAAGGGCAGTAAAAATAAAAAAAATGACAACTCCAAAAATAACTACACTTAAGGTAACCGAAGCTTTAAAAATAATTCCCCAATACTCAGGTCTAGCAGAGACCACTTATCCATTTATTTCCGCATGCGAAACCATAATTGATGCAGTAGAATCCGATCAATTACCACTTTTATTAAAAATGATTGCAGCAACTAAATTAACTGGTAAGGCTTACAACGCGACTAGGTATAAAGAAATTAATGCCTGGGAGGACCTTAAACAAATAATTTTAGACGCGTTCGAGTCACCATACGGTGCCGCGAATTTACAAATAGAATTAAATATTATAAAATTAAAACCTAACGAGTCTATACATTCTTATAATAATAGAGTAGAGGAAATATTTCAAAAACTTTGCAATGCGGTAGCCGTAGGAAAAACATCGTCTCAGACAATGACATTACGCGAAAACATTGGAGAACAGGCTCTGATTAGCTACATTAATGGGTTAACAGGAGAAATAAAATTTGAAGTAAAAGCAAAAAATCCGACTACTCTTGAACATGCTATGCAAATAGCTCTAATGGCCGATAAAAATATTCGAACTTATAACGATGTACAATACATATTTAAAAATAATGAACCGCCTAATAGACCTTTTAATAAGAATTTTTCTTATAATGAAACACAAAATATGTTTAGAAATAGTGACCAGTATAATAATAGACCGTATAATCAAAACTTTAACCACGAACGGAATAATAATCCGCCGAATTATAATAGATACAATAATATTAATAACGTTAACAATGGGAATACTAATGGCAACCAAAATACTAGGTACAACAATTTAATTGTTAGGCGCTGTTTTACGTGTAACCGCGAAGGTCATTTCGCATCGCAATGCCGCATGAATGTAAGACCACCCAATCGATTTAATCAAACGAACGACGGAAATGGCTTCATAACATATGCAAACGAAACGTGTTCATATTGTAATAAACGGGGACATATGGCCGATGTATGTTATAAGAAACAGCGCGACGAACGTGGAAATATTATTAACTCGGGAAACGGACGGGTGTCACACGTGACTCGCGGAGCGCGTGCGATAAATTACGTATCTGTGAATCCGACAGAGATTGCTTCCCAATCATACTCACAACAATAAATAATAACAACCATGTTAAATGCATTTCACCTGCTTGTATAAACGAGTTGGAATTTCTTGTAGACACAGGTAGTGAAGTGAACGTTATAAAAACTGATGTTTTACGTAGCGGATTAACAATAGACAACACACGAAAAATTTATTTAAAAGGGATAAGTGATAATACAATACAAACGTTAGGCAAAATAACAATACCTTTAATAATACAAGGACGGGAAATAAGTACAGAATTTAATTTAGTAGATAAGCATTTTCCCATAAGGAAGCATGGTATAATAGGTAATAGTTTCTTAACAGAAAATAATTCTATAATAGATTTAGCAAATAAAACATTACTAACACTAAGTATTAAGAAATCTTACATGTAAATTTTATTTTAGATTTCTGTTTAAGGATTTAAACATAAATCTTTTTTTTTGGTAGGCAGGTGTTACGGACCTATACTGTCCGTATCGATTATTTTATATGCATAAGATCATACAATGTCAAATTTCCTAACTTGTAAAATTAATACCACAGGCACACGAGTACAGGACACGAGAGAGTAGAATATTATATTAATATAATAATTTGACAATTAAAGTAAATTCACATGTCTCTTTGCAAAAGTCGAAACTCGGTGTCTTAACGATTCGATAAGAATCATGGGTAGGAATACACAAGCAGTCGTTCCGGGACCCCTCGTATGACGAAGTCACCGCCCACTCTTGTAAGAAATCATATATAAGAGGGATCGAGACAAGAGCTCGACAGACGGTTACTGTATAACCAACGAATAGGGATATCTATGACACTCAGAGGCCGGTCGTAACACCACTCAAGTCATTTTGATATCAGTTTCTGAGGCAGGTCGTAACACCACTCACCATCTTATTTTATATATTTTACATTAAGCTTATAATATTTGTATTCGTGCAAGAACTAGGTTAATAAACAATTAACTTATACTTGAACAACACGACGTATTCATTTTGTACGTTGATGCATGAATCGACCTAGTCGGGACGCAACACCTGTGTCAATTAATGTTTTTATCAAAATTATGATATATTTTTTATATAATATGTCTAATGATATTATGGAATTTAATAAAATAAATGTGTTTATTAGTAATTATATTAACGACTGATGCTATGAAAAAAATAAAATATTATGTTTTTTCAACTCTGCAGGATTATTTATTTATTTTTTTGTTTTTTGCTGAGGTTTTGACAGCAATGTTCATTAACTTGTGGAACTGTAGGGGAGAGTACTGTTGGGTTACAATACGTGCGTGTTTGTTTTGGCAGATTTTTTTTTTTGATTGGACACCCGTAGGTATCTGCCATGTCCGGGTGGGGGGGATGGCGGCCTCTCTCCAGATACCGTGACTGCCCAGAGAGAAGTGCCGATTTATTTTTATTATTAATTATTTCATCAAACACATACATACATTTAATTATAATATATTAAATATCATGGTAGCATACTCTCAATTTTCTACCCTATATGTATGTACTTTTGCAATGTAAGTTACTTCAAATGTAAGCAAATGTATGGATAAAGGAAATATAAACAATAACAAGATTTGTAATACGGTATAAGACTTTTATCACAATATAATAAACAAATATACATAATATATACATATTTTTTATAAATACAATTAACAAACAGATTTATAATGTCCATGAGCATAGGTATGTACTTTGTCTTCAAGTATAATCCTCTTGTCGTCATAGTTATGTTATGGGCTACGAGATATCAAGGCTAAGTTAGTATGACCATGCCTAGTGTCGAGGGTAATGCGGATGCTACTATGACCATGACACGTGTCAGGATAGTAAGAGCACCAATAATTATAGTGCACTAATGCTGCATTTGTTATGTTATTGCACATTCTCAAATTCGTGTCCGAATTTGCAACAACAACTACAAGGACACCTGGTTTCACCCAGAAGGCGACAACTCGACGTAAGCAAGAGACGCACCACAATACCTATATAAGGGAGCCCGAAGACCAGCAACGGCATATGTACCAAAGCTATTATCAACAACTGAGCACTTTCACGACACTCAGCCACTTATTTTGTTTGTTACATGTATTTAATTTATATGCAATAAAGACATATTTCGTTATATATATAACGTAACAATTAATGAATACCACCCGTTACCTAACATAACAGAAATATTAGATCAACTAGGACAATGCAAACTATTTAGCATACTAGATCTTGCATCAGGATTTTATCAAATTAAATTAGATAGGTAATGACAGTAAGGAACTTACCGCCTTTTCAACCAACAAGGGGCATTGGCATTTTAAAAAAATGGCCATGGGGTTAAAAACCTCTCCTTCTATATTCCAGCGTCTAATGAATAATGTAATGACCGGAATAGTTGGCATAAAATGTTTAGTCTATTTAGACGATATAATAATATACGGAAAAAACTTAAGTGATCATAATAATAAGTTACGTGAGGTGTTTGAACGATTACAAAAACATAACTTAAAAATACAACCGGATAAATGTGAATTTTTAAAACAAGAATGTTTATACCTAGGACACATAATTAGTGAACACGGTATTAAACCCGACCCAAATAAAATTAAATCAGTATTAGAATTTCCAATACCCGCCACCGTAAAACAAATTAAATCATTCCTTGGACTCTCTGGTTACTATAGAAAATTTATAAAGTCATATAGCTTAATTGCAAAGCCAATAACAAACTTATTGAAAAAAGGGGTTACCTTTAACTGGGATGACAACTGTCAAAAGGCATTTGATTGTCTAAAAAGTTCGCTTTGCTCTGAACCTATATTACAATATCCAGACTTTACAAAACCATTTATAGTTACCACCGACGCAAGTGGAAAAGCACTAGGCGCAATACTATCACAAGGGGAAGTACCACAAGATTTACCTATCGCATACGCATCAAGGACATTAAATAAAAGTGAAAATAATTACAGTACAACCGAACTCGAATGTTTAGCCATAATATTCGCAGTAAAAATCTTTAGGCCGTATTTATATGGTAGGAAATTTATTATTTTGAGCGATCATCGCGCACTTTCCTGGTTATTTAATCTAAAAGACCCGCTATCAAAACTCGCCCGTTGGCGAATATTTCTAGAAGAATACGATTATGAAATTAAATACAAACCAGGCGTACAAAATTCAAATGTAGATGCATTAAGTAGAATGTATACGATAACTGAAATCAAAAATGAGAGCTACCCAACATTTTTAAATAAATTTGAAACACAACTTATTACTAATAAAAACATGTAGTGAAGTGAAGTGCACGGTACTTTACTAGAAGCACCTGAGGAATATCATATAGTATCGGAAATAGCAAAACATTACAACTTCATGTCTGGAATAAATTATGAATTGAAACAAAAATTTTGTAATAATCAAATATTAGCACCGTGTAAAGTTGTAGGTGAAATTAACTATATAAAAATAAAGACAGGTATATAATGTTTATGGTAACGAAAAATAAAAATAAACAAAAAACCACATACGAAAATATTTATTTGGCATTATTAAATCTAAGAATGTTCTGTGAGGATCAATCGTTACATAAATTAGCGATGAATAAATTAGGATTTAACGATAAACTAGAATGGGCGCAGGTACGTGCCATGATTCGTCATGTATTCCGAAGTACCGATATAGAAATTATAATTTGTTCTAAGTTCGAATTTAGCGACGATGAAAAGTTAATGATATTCAAACAATGTCACGACTCTAAAATCGGTGAGCACGTAGGTATACACAGAACGATAAAGAAAATAAAAAACCAATTTAACTGGAAAGGATTAAAAGAAGACGTTGTAGAATACATAAAAAATTGTGAAGTTAAAAAGGTAATGCAAAGTGTTGGTAGAATATTTAGAAATAAGCCAGAGTTGTTACTACCATTATTGGGGCAACTAGAAGCTAGTTTAAAGCTTAAAGGGGGAACAACTCTGTCTACTACATATATAAACCAATATTTGCACACTGATAACAGAACACCAGTCATAGTTTTTTGGAATGGGACAACAGACAAGGAAATATTACAAAAATTGGGACTAAACAGAAGAATGCTAAACATTACATCATATAGCGATAATAATGACAATTATTTCAACTTAAAACTTCTAGATATAAGTGGACTTACTAGTAAATTATTGTACTCAAGCGAAATAGGTTACCAAGAAAAGAATGGTAGAATGTTAAATTTAATGGAGACCCATGATCTAATTTGTAAAACCAACCATAATATAACCCATAGTCATGACCCCATAGCAGACGTAATAATCACAAAATGTCTGTTTAACTATATTATAAAAGATATGGGACCGATACAACTGTATAAGTTGTGTAAATGAAAAAAAAAAGTTAGAAATATTTGACCAATAGATTAGGGAGCGTCACATATATATAAATTATGTATAAAAAAAAAAAAAAAAATGTTTATGTATTTAATTATAAGACAAAATTGTATTTTAGTTGTAAGACAAATATATGTCATATAATATATTGTTTAAATTAAGATATTAATAATTTTAATTTTCAGCAAATAATGTCTATGAACGTACTATATTTAATTAGAACTTAAGAAACTAACAAAAAAAAAAAAAAAAAATAATAATAAAATTTTAAAATTTTGTAAAACACTAACACTAAGTATTAAGAAATCTTACATGGAAATTTTATTTTAGATTTCTGTTTAAGGATTTAAACATAAATCTTTTTTTTTGGTAGGGAGGTGTTACGGACCTATACTGTCCGTATCGATTATTTTATATGCATAAGATCATACAATGTCAAATTTCCTAACTTGTAAAATTAATACCACAGGCACACGAGTACAGGACACGAGAGAGTAGAATATTATATTAATATAATAATTTGACAATTAAAGTAAATTCACACGTCTCTTTGCAAAAGTCGAAACTCGGTGTCTTAACGATTCGATAAGAATCATGGGTAGGAATACACAAGCAGTCGTTCCGGGACCCCTCGTATGACGAAGTCACCGCCCACTCTTGTAAGAAATCATATATAAGAGGGATCGAGACAAGAGCTCGACAGACGGTTACTGTATAACCAACGAATAGGGATATCTATGACACTCAGAGGCCGGTCGTAACACCACTCAAGTCATTTTTGATATCAGTTTCTGAGGCAGGTCGTAACACCACTCACCATCTTATTTTATATATTCTACATTAAGCTTATAATATTTGTATTCGTGCAAGAACTATTTTAATAAACAATTAACTTATACTTGAACAACACGACGTATTCATTTTGTACGTTGATGCATGAATCGACCTAGTCGGGACGCAACAAAACAATAAATTAACAAAAAACAAATAGGTACGCGAAATAGCGAAAATGTAAATGCCAAATTAAAGTAAGTTCAATGTCGAAACACTTGACTAACTGACAATGGAATAATATTTGAATATTATCACTACAACAAATGTTAAATGATAAGAGTAGTCGCTCATTAAAATGGCGGAATTGATTTTGATAATACAGCGAAATGTCCACCCCTGAATATACGTCTATACAGTATAAATTATCTATGATTGTGATTTGTGATCAATAAATACTTACCACAAGTCAACTTTTCTTAAAGCGGGATATTTTTAGGTTCTTTGGGGACAGCGGGACTCTTAGCTCGAAAGTGGGACGTATGGTCACGTTAACCATGATACGTGTCGGAATAGTAAGCGTGCCAATAATTATAGTGCACTAATAATGCATTTACGATGTTATTGCACATTATAAATCCGTGTCCAGATTTGCAACAACAACTACAAGGACACCTGGTTTCACCCAGAAGGCTACGATTCGTCGCAAACAAGAGACACACCACAATATATAAGGGAGCCCGAAGACCAGCAACAGCAGATGTACCATAGCTATCAACTCCTGAGCACTTTCACGACACTTAGCCACTTATTATATTAGTTACATGTAATTTTTTTATACGTAATAAAAACATTATTCATTATTAAGTTGTAACTTTCATTCTAAATAACATTTGGATTCAACTCTGATATTGGCACACTTGTAACAATTTAGAAGCATTAGATTCCAATGAATCAAAACAGTTGAATCTTATTAATTTACAAGTTTTAACTTATTTAAATTCAAAGAAAAAAGATTTAGATTCATTAGATGATTTCCCTCATATAGAGCTAATTTTTTTGAAATATAATACTATTCGTCCATCATCTGCGCCTGTAGAACGGAACGACTATTTAGTAAAGCAATGCAAGTATTTACAGCCAGACGAAACCGCCTCAATGATAAGACTTTTGAAATGTTATTATGCTGGCGATCCAATAATTGATATTAATTTATTACATTATCATATACCTATCTTTCTGTTGACAATTATTAATATTTATCATTAAATTAAGTTTATAGCCTAAATATTATTAATATTTAATTTTAGGTATGAAAAAGTATTTCATAGGATTATCAAATTCACTTATAAGTTATAATATAGGTATATCCTTAATTATTGATATGCAAAAAAATTAATTTATCTATTTTATTATCTAGATAATAATGATATAAACTTTACTTACCCTTATCCATGACACAATAAACAGGTATGACAGCAATATTTCATTTTGATGATTTTCTGCGCAAATATGGCGTACGTTATGCTCCACTTCTCATTGGTCGAGAATTGATTACAAGACTTATCAAATATGCATAGTTCGCTTTGTGATAAAACTGATAAAAGTGATATATTTAGAAAAATGAAAAGTGTCTTTCGAAATTAGTCATTGCTCTTTGAATTCTTATTTAATATTTTTACCAATGACTTGTTGTAATTTTATAAATAAGATTTCGCCCTAATTTATAAAATTCCGATGTGTTCGTTCGAAGGGTGTTTCAGTGGAAGTGGGAAAAAAGATTATAGAAAACCTTCAAATGTTCATCTCCATAAGTTCCCTTAAGACCCCGACATGCGTAGAAAATGATTCGATCAAATTAAATTTGGATCTTAAGCTACAAAAGTTAATTTTGAAACGGGTGTTATGGACTACGAGATATCTATAAGATATCTACGAGATATCAAGGCTAAGTTACTATGACCATGCCTCGTGTCGAGGGTGATGCAGATGCTACTATGACCATGAAACGAGTCGGGATAGTAAGCGCACCAATAATTATAGTGCGCTAATGATGCATTTGTGATGTTATTGCACATTCTCAAATTCGTGTCCGAATTTGCAACAACAACTACAAGGACACCTGGTTTCACCCAGAAGGCGACAACTTGACGTAAGCAAGAGACGCACCACAATACCTATATAAGGAAGCCCGAAGACCAGCAACGGCAGATGTACCAAAGCTATTACCAACAACTGAGCACTTTCACGACACTCAGCCACTTATTTTGTTTGTTACATGTATTTTTTTTATACGTAAAAAAGACATATTTCGTTATTGAGTTTAACTTTCGTTCAAAATAACCATCTGGATTTAAATCTTATACTGGTTTAATATTAAGAATAATTTTATTTTTGAAATTTCTGTCTATCTATATAACATTTGATATTTTTATATCATAAATTCAGGTGTAGTATGCAGTTGTCATTTTTCTACTGACAGTTTTGCTGCTAAGACATTTGTTCAAAGTACTGCTGGATTTTCACCAATAACTAGCAGAAGATTATTACCAAATGCAATTCCATTGAGGTTGTGCGGGCCGGGAGCGTATGACCATACACTACGCGCACCCCGGTCACCCCAAATACTTCGCGCTCCGCACACACCGACCGAGTTATTTTGGGATTTTTCCTAGTTCCGGGGATTTTAGACCACAACAAGGAAATTTTAAGGAAACCGGAGATTTTAACTATTTTTCAAGGATTTTTCATATACTAGAAAATTACAGAAATTAATATTGATAATTAATAATTATTTTATTGAACATACGATATCCTTAATGAGCTTTATAATTCTTTAATAACAACATTACTAACTTATATTAAAACTTTATAGGAAGTTTAAATAAAATAAATATTTTTAGTCAGTTTTTGAGAAAAAATAAATTTATAATACATATAAACAATACATGAAACTGTTAATTATTAAATAAGTAATCATGAAAATAACCAAACAACAAATTAGTATACATTTTAAATTGTTCACAAAACATAACTAAAATATAATAAACAGTAGTTAAAATAAAATAACTATTTAACTATCTAATAAATTTTAGGTACATATATTATACATATTCCTGGTATGCTTGCCAATCATATCGGAAGATATATTAAAGTTGTAGCAAGACTTCTGCTGGTTGTTTAATATATTTTTCGAGTGCAATATACCAGTTATAGTATCAGTAGAAAGTCTATTACGGAGCTTAGTATTATTAATATTAATTGTGCTGAATAGTCTTTTAACACACGCGCTATGTGGTAATGTTAAAATGTATGAAACCAATCTGTTCATAATTAGATACTTTTCTTTATCATTACCATATTTTTCAGTCTTGATGATTTTCCAAAAGCCCATTAAATCCAAAGTGAAATCAATATTAGAATTTCTAAGAAGTCTCCATTCTCTATCTATGTCGTTCATATTTATATTTAACTAGCTGACCCCGTGCACTTCGTTGCCCGTTAAAAATGCAAATTCTATATAATATGATTCGAATTTTGATTAATTTGTTATTTACTATTCGGTTTAACGGTGTTCAAAACTTAGACATTTTCATTGACTGTTTTGATTCTCAAAAATCTTGTGAAAGCACCACTTTAATATGCGAATATTGTAAAATGCTTTCTTATTACACACTAAATTTGTGATACGATTTTACGAATGTACCGTGTAAATTGTAAGCATCGATCTATCATTGTTCAGGCTCTACGTTTATCAGTCAGTGAGTTACTCAAGTCATAATATTATAGTCATTCTGCTTACCATTGCCGTGAGACTCTCTTTTGATTATGAGAGCAGTATATTATCATGAAGGCAATCCACACGTGGTGGATTGCGGACCCCGCGAGATGTGTATAAGAAGTTTATAATTTCTAACACTTAAGTTTCAAAGTTTTTTGATTTTTTTTTTTTACTACAGTGGGTAAAATACAATAATGTGCCATCTCGTGGTTTTTGTATTGTTGCCTGTTGGTAAAACAATAAAACTTAGTATAACTTGTTATGTTAGTCTATTGCTGTGAATTTGAAATTTACTGTGGACATTGACTTATTTCGCTAATTCTTTTTTTTGTTGATATGGTTTTAACAAAATATAACAACAGATCTGTAACTATTATATTCAATCATAATCAATAGCGACATTAATATAGTTTATTTTCTTGCTGAACTACAGTGACAGTTATACATTGTCTTATATATTTTTGTCTCCATTTTTATATATTTAGATTTTTAATTTCTTTTTTACTATGACAACGATTTTAGTTTGTACGTCTATTTGCTTTTATTATTAAAAACAACCTTGCTATAACATTTTAAATAAATTATTTATTTTATTTAAATGGTTGCCATTGACTACCAAAAATAATTTAGTTTACTATTTGCTGGACAGATGGCACCTCTGTAATTTCATCACCATATCGTCATATTTCTCAAACCTGATAACTTTTTCAAATTTTTCGTCCGTAAGAACCTTTTCCGCAATGAGCTCTTCAATTAAAAAAAAAATTCAGCCAAATCGGTCCAGGGGTTGTTGAGTTATGCGCTTACCAACACATTTTGCGATTCATTTTTATATATAAGATTTAGGAAAATGTTTTGCCGCTAAAGTAATGCTTACAATGGTTTTTATGTTCTTTGGTTCAATAAAAGAGAATGTCTTCAATAATTGCATATGTGCAGAATCGAATGGGAATCTCTTGTAAATTTGTGAAGTGCATTCAACATAGAAATTCAAACAGTTGGTAATGATTTCATTTTTTGCCGATGTTGGTAACTTGTTACCATCAGATAATGCCAAAGTACACGATCCTCCTAAATATATTTCATTGTGTGGTAAAAAATGTGATGGATTTCTGTGCTGTACTAACGAAATATCTACATTTTGAATATATTCAGGTTTAAAGTAGCATTCCAAGATGGATTTATACGAAGCTGGCATTCTATCATAAGCGAGATTTATCTGAGGACTTAGTGACTGAAATATTATGTTTAAGGTGGTTAATATAGGTAAAACAAAGTCTAAAAACTGTAAGTACAGTTCAGTACATGGATTTGATATTTTTTCAAATATTTGATTGGCTTTCTGGTCAATTAGTAATTCACCTTGAAAATATAGTTTCAAGGCATTGAACTGTTCAAGAACTCTTTTTACACACGAATGAAGAGACAGCCAACGTGTTTGGCTTGGTTGTAGTAATTTATGTGGCTTACTTTCTACAAAAGTTTGAAAATTTTTAAATTTGGATTGCCTCTTAAAACTTAGTTTCATGTATGTGTATAGGTACTTCTCTTATAAAATCTTCAACATAATTAGGTAGTTTTTCTGCATAATATGAGGCACATAGTGCCAGTGAGTAGCACATACATTTCATGACAAAAATGTGTAATTTCATTCTCTAATAATGTTTTTCCAGAATGTCTGTCACTTTAATATCGTTGAAGCGCCATCAGAAGCGAATCCAATCAAATTATTTTTACAGGGAATGGAGTTATTATTAAAGAAATTGATAATTTCGCTATAAATATCATTAGCAGTTGCTTGAGCCATCTTTTTTAAATAACAAAATTCATCTTTTACAACAAATTTGTGTAAATCAATAATTCGAACAGCTAACGCTAAATGCTTAATAGAACTTTTATCGGTAGATTCGTCAATAAGTATAGAGAAGTATTGATTCTTCATTCTAATAATTAGGTTTTCAAATGCATTTTTTCCAATTACTTGACTAACTAAAGCGGTCGCTTTTGTACGGTTACATGTCATGGTTTTTACTACCTCGGATTCTGGACATATAGTTTTAAACATTTGAACAAGGTGGTCAGATGTCCTTAGTGAAATATTGTGTTCAGTTATGAACATAGCTAGTCGAATTTCAGCTTCTTTATTTCTAAATTCAAGTGAATTATGATGCGCAATTATTTTATCAACCTATGTAATATTCGAAACTGACTGTGAATTTTTTTTATGTTTTTCTGACCCTGAATGTTTCTGCACAGCAGAAATATCACCAAGATATTCATCACCACACACCTTACAATGAAAATACATATCACCTTTTTTGCCACATGTAAGCCACGCCGAAAATTCTGTATTTTGCTCCCAACTTTTCCGGTACCTTTGCGTATAAGGTTTTTTCTTTGGCCAGTGTTTCTTATAACGTGTTCCAAGAGATTCATCACTTGACGACATTATACACAATATTTAAACGAAATTAAAATGTTTATTCTATATATTTCTATTTTGATTTGACTTTTATGTCAAGATTTGAAAAAAAGAAAACTGCGGTCTGCGAGTGGCGAGTGCGACTAGTTCTAACTTTCTGAAATCTGAGTCCGAGTTGCTTGATGTTTGATCTTTGATAACAAAATTGATAACTATTATTCTATTCGATCATTATTCTCTGATAATAATAAGATTATAGTGTCAGTGGCGCAGTGCAGTAGTGCGGTAGTGCAGCTGCAGGCTGAACGCATTACGCATGTACACTCTGTACTTCTGTAATTCACTTAGTACACTGTAATATAGTATCACTAAAGTGTATAAATTGTATTTATTAAGTTTAAGTGCATTGTAATTTTTTTTTTAAGGAAATCCGGGGATTCATTAAGAAAACAAGGAAAACTGAATATTTTTAGACATACAAATAGGGATTTTTTAATTTTTTGTCTGGCAACACTGCGACCGACCTGTGTAAAATGTGTATATAAATGTATAGCACTCAACAGAAAGTGGACAGGTTCGCTGAGCAAGATCTGAGAATGCTAGTGTGTGTACGTGTGTATATTTGCATGTGTGCAAAATTTAAATTCTAAACGGACAGGTAACTCTACAAAAAATGGTAACGCAATGCAATATTGATAAAAATGATAGTATTATAAAACAGTATAATATATTACGGCCCTTTTGCCCCAGCAGGTAAAAATATAATTAACTTAAAACTTGCCGGTTTGGCGCAACCAATATAAATAATAAAAATAATTGTGACAAAATATAATATAATAGGTAATAAATAGATAAATACAACTCACAGCTTTGTCGGAGCACTGCTGGCCAGCTGCTTTCTACACATTCAATAAAACTCACACACAACAAATAAAATTACAATGAAATAATAAATAACAATAATATAATATACTCTAAATTTTGATTATAAAGTATGGCGATTTGCGCCTGCACCAATAAAAAAAATAATAAGTGGCGATCGGGCCTGCATAATTATAAATATAGTAAGCGAGTGGCGATTCGCGCCACAGTATAATATAATATAATATAATAAAGATGCGGCGATTCGCGCCTACGATACAATATTAATACGGCGATTCGCGCACGCACAGTTATAAATATAATAAAACGAGTGGCGATTCACGCCACAGTATAATATAATATAATATAATAAAGATGTGGCGGTTCGCGCACGACAAAAAACGCGTTAATGTGACAATGCTGGAGAGACGACAATGATATCTAATGGACGACGGACGATATCACGTCGTTGCATAATTAAAATATTATATAACTCTCACAATGACAAATATTAAGATAACATATAGGAACATAAAACAAAAATAACGATGTGTGCGTGTGTGTGTGTGTGTGTGTGTGTGTGTGTGTGTGTGCGTTCAGCGTATGTTATGACCTCTAGAATAGAGATACAAGCCGGCATTGTGACTTCCGATTGACTTTGTCACCTCCGAAACGCGGAGGCCACAAATATTTTTTTAGATATCAGTGTTTTTGGTTATTTCTAACTGTAAATATTATGTTTCTAGAATAAAACAAGTGGAGTCCATAATACCCTTTATAATACCCTTTATATATAACAGTAGTGTATCAGCTAGTGTGTAATTTAGTACTAATTTACGACTATAGGCGGCGCAAGACTTTGAGATTTACTCGCGTTTATGGGAGTTTTGGAAATAAACGCTAATACAACTTCCACCTTTCATTATAACACATTTCCATCACGTAGCGCTAATCTGACCTCCAAACATAAAATATTAAATAAGTACACAACATTATATTTGTGGAGTTCTCCGTCACAATTATTATAACTATGAGCATTTTTTTCTCTTTTTTTTCATTCATTTTTTTCTTTATTATGTAACAATATTAGTCAACCATTAAGCAATATTGAGAACTCAAGCATCTGAGATCACAATAAGCAATGTGTGTTATAAATTAAGGTTTTGGAAAAATACAAATAGTTTATTAAAAAAAAAAAAAATTCGTATTAATGAAGTAATATATATAGTAGTGGAGTAGTAGGGTCAGTACGAACTACAATAATAAATTAATAATGAATAATATTCGGTAGGTACATGGAAGACAAATGTTTGAGACTATCAAAGTAATAACAAGTGTTTATCTAATCGGCAGAATAACATAATCAATTGTGTTTTATATGTTTTTTTATGTTTCCATAAAGTGGATATGCTAAAATTATTTCTTGCAGAGGATAAACTCCATATACATATTATAACTAATAAGATACGCAAAACACATCTTTCCTTATATATGTCTGTCTGAAAATAAACTATAATATGAGTACTATTAATTGTGTACATAAAACTGACAAAATGGTCTGTAATGCAATATAGATACTCACAATAATTCTATATATTTGATACACATCAGTGCATAAATATATTATATTTCTACCATCCAGCTGTTGGACGTTGCTTATTAGGCGATTTTAAAATATTTAATATTTCGTTTTTCACAGACAACGTACACCCTTCCAGTATTGGAGTCTGTTGGATACGTTTAAATTTACACTTTTTATTTAGATATACCGAAACACGATAAAAGTTGTATTAGAATACTCAAAAATGATATTGGAAGTCACAAGTCCTTAATGTATTTGTCTGGGTTACTGAGTCCATAATGACCAGTTTACAATATTATTTTACACATTTTAAGATAATAATAATAAAAAATAATATTCATTTAATTGTAATAAGATATTCTACACTGGAGGTCACAACCATAGTGTGTATAAGATTTTGTTTTACGCTTTTCTAGAGCTTATATACTACAATAATGGTCAATATGGTTTTTATATACATATACTATATTATTTTATCTGATATTATATTTTAAAATTATAATAAAAAAATAATTGTGACTTAATATACTATACCCTTCCCCCGTGTCTCTTCTGTCTATGTTATAACTCCTGCGTATCTAGCATGTTAGTAAATATTCTGGGAAATCTCTCGAATTCCACCAATCATATTTTTTTATCGGTATCTATATCCCTTCATATAAGATGAACAACAATATTAATAGAAGTCTCTGTAATCAAAGAATCATTCGTCGCACGATTGTCGAACGTTGTCGATGGCTTTTTTTACTGTCGTGCTTTTATTCGTGGTGTTTGAATTTTTTCTCGTGTTCACGATTTTTACAAAGTTCTTAATAAGTTCTTTATAAGTTAATTATTATTTTTTTTCTATTTTAATACATTTTTTTCTAGTGAAGTACATAATATACATTTTACATTTTTAATTTTTGTGTGAATTTTTAACTTACTATGTTCTTCTAAATGCGTATATGAAGGTGGTTGTGGTTGTACTTTCATGGACATGGAACTCTTATACGAAAGACGATTTGGGTTACGATCAAATTTTACGTTTTCGTGTAAAATGTGTAAGATAATGCGTATTATTGAGTCTGAAGAAGAAAGACCAAAATCATACATGTCAATCAATGAAGCTGCTGTGAGTGGTTCAATTTCTATAGGAATCGGCCATTCCCAGCTAGAAGAAATTTGTGCTACAATGGACATTCCAAGCATGACTAGTAACACGTTTTATAAGAAATCATAATATTATTGGAAAAAAGATTCACAAAATAGCTGAGAACGTTATGAAGATTGCTGGCGAAGAAGAACGAAAATTAGCTATAGAAAATGGAGATATTGACAGTGATGGTTTTCCTATGTGCACAGTTGTAGCAGATGGGCTGACGCGGGTCCTCGTGACAGCTCCGCCTCCTCCTCCGGCGATATATCCATATCCTCCGGTGTTGTGGGGCGGGTGTTGGCTGTTCCGGGGTTCCGACTGTTCCGGTAGGTATGTTTACCTCCGGCGTCGTGGCTTCGGCGACTGGTGAGATCGCTTCCTCCGTGGGCTGTGGACCTGGTGCCGTTGGGATGGTGGTTGGTGACGGGGGGTTGGTGGTTGATGACGTAGGGGTGGTGGTTGGTGTCGCCTTTTGCAGTCGAAACTGTTGTGATGGCCCGTCCCCGGCGGTCCTCCTCTTCGCTGACCGGAACTCAGCCATCCTGGCCGCGTTTCGGCGTTGGCGGTAGTTTCTCGCTGGCGGTGATGTCACTACCGTCGTCGTCGCTGTCACCGCTGTTGTCGTCGGTGTCGTCGCCGTTGTCATCGCTGTTGGTGCTGTCAAAAGAACCGGCGGCCGTGGGACCGGCGTGGCCATCAAGAGTAGGGGGGTGGGCGAAAGAGGTGCGCAGACGGGGAAATCGCGGGCGGTCGCGGCATACCCGCTGGTGGTGCTTGCCGTCTCGGGCTCCGAGACCGGTGCGTTTCCACGGGTGGTACGTCCATCACACTGCGGAATACCGCCGTGCGGTCGTCCCACCCGCGGTTGTAGGCGGCCCACAGCACCGGGTCCCGGCGCAACTGCTCCGGCCGTAGCCATTTTCCTCCAAAAACGAAATACCATTTTCCTCCACTGTCCATTTTCCTCCAATAAATAAAATAATAAAATCGTCATTCTTTATCAGAATATTAAATTAAAAAAGAAAAATAACAAATCAAATATTTAAATTTTAAAGTATAATTGTAATATAATAATACACCGTACGCGCTGAAGTTGGCAGGTGGCTAAAAAGAGAACTAATATAATAAAAAGTACTCACGTCAATAAAAATGCATCAATTAATAAATAAAATAATAATGAAAAATTAGTTAATAAAAAGGGATTGGTGATAACGCAACCAGACAATATGTAAAATATAAAATATAGTAAAAAGATAATGAATATAATAAAAAAGTATGCATGTCGATAAAAATACATGAATCTATTAATAAAATAATAAATTAGTTAATAATATAATATGTAAAATAAAAGATATAAAATATAGTAAAATACTAAAATCACTGCAGTAAATAATATTACATTTTTTTATAATTATAAGACATCTCAGCAACAAATGAATACCTGTTGGAAGAAAATAAAAATTAGATATAATATGAATAATTATTTCACTTTTTGTAATTAGGTACATACCTAGACATTTCTCCGTTTTGTAGTTTAATAATTGCATCGTCGATTGCTCCACGACGCTTGTTTGCTCGGTAATCCTTTGATTTTTTTGGTACATGTATACTTCTCATTTTACAATAAATATTTGTTTGAGTTTACTTTATGATATTAAGCCACATAAATATATTAGGCTTTTCTTTATAAAAGTTTTCTTTGAAATGAGAGTGGAAAGACTCGCATGCATTAGTGGTTCTTGATAACGAAGAAGACGATTTTGCCCAAATAACTGGCGGAAATATAGAATTTTCCGAAATATACGTATCAGTTAAATAATCAGCGTACTGACTCACTCTTTGATCGTTTGGTATAATACTCATAAAATCTTCAATAAAACATTTTTTTAAATAAAAAAAGTTGCATGAAAACTACTGAACATAAATCCGTTCTGTTACGCACTTAATATGTGATAGAGACAGCACACTCGGGTCTTTTATGTTCTTCTTAAGACTGACAAAAAATAATACCTTGTTGATTTAGTCAAAAACTGTCAGTTTTTTTTTTTTTTTAATAAAATAAATATTTTTTTGCTACTTTGTACTTAATGTTATAATAATATCGTACATAAGACTATTTTTTATTAAATGTCGTACACAATAATATTATTATTTGCAAGCATTTCCCACACTCAAGATTATAACATAAATATAGAGTGAACTCATAATTTAATTTTTCTATCTAACCTACATCTTACATTACAAATTTATGTTTAGCAGAAATAACCCTATGTTGTTACTTTAAGGGCCGGTATTTCAATAGTGGTTTATCTTATGCTTAAGTTAAACCAAAATGTATGATTAAGGTGAACCTTAAAGGTAAACATGTAGTTCAATTCGTTTCAATCTTACACTTAGCTAATCTTCAAAATAACTATACATTATTTATTGTTCCATGATTAGCCGGCATTGTGGCGAGCCGCCGCCACATAATTTCCCTCCGACATCGGCAACATTGTAAGGCGGTTGGTCACAGTGGTTTCTTGACTCAGGACGGCGACCGCCTTCCGACCTTACCTTCTTCACATTCTTCCGCTAGACATCCTGCACAGCGCGTTCTCCCACCTACCTCCATAAAATCGTCCTGTTTTTTTGTTCGACCAAAAACGAAGAAACCACTCGACCGACCGTCAAGTTCTTTTTCTGTGGTTCCGCTTTCCTCCACTCATAAGAAAGCAAACTATTTTTTGTTTTTTCTTTTTAATAAATAAAAACTTATAAACTGCGTTTTATTTCAATTTTATTTTTTTTTTCGCTCGTTCATCATGAACAACGACCCGCAACAACCGACCGATAACGCAACTGTTTCGCCCGCAATAGACGAGGTCTCCAATTTCCGCCTCCCGACATTTTGGAGTCAATCACCCACATACTGGTTTAACCACGCAGAAGCCATGTTTGCCGCCCAACGCATCACCTCGAACGCGTTGAAAGTGCATTACGTCGTCGGAGCACTGGACCAGACGATAATCCGAATCGTCGGCGACCTACTTGGAACATCCGCGTCATACGAAGCAATTCGCACCCGGCTCATCGAAGCATTCGCAACGCCAAATTCCGCTAAGTACCGAGATCTCGTCCGACCCGGAGGCTTAGGCGACCGACGACCGTCACAACTGCTCCGCGATATGCGCAGTGATGTGCCACCAGGCATAGGCGAAGAAGCTCTGAAGGAGTTCTGGCTGCAAAGACTGCCATCAAGCGTCAGAGTCGCCCTCGTCAGCTTGGACGCCTCGCTCGACACGCTAGTCTCGCGTGCAGACCTTATCATGGACGCTTCCAACCCGTTGGACGTCGACGCAGTTAGCAGAAATCAATCCGCGGACCTCGCTGAAACCGTTGCCGCACTGGCAAAGCAGATGCAGACATTAACGCAATTGGTCAGCTCATCCTTGGGACCTCAGCGACAACGACAACGATCCCCAGCACGAACGAGCCAACCGCCGCCGTCTCGAAATTGCTATTATCACGAAACATACGGCACCGATGCTCGCAAGTGTCGTCCGCCGTGCAATTTTCGGCCGCAGAACAACAACGACTCCACGCCTGCGGAAAACTAGGCGGCGCGCACAGGACACCCGCCCTGTACGTCGTGAACAACTCAACGCGGGTACATATCAACGACCTTCGCTCCGGCAAGCTTTTTCTCATCGACACCGGAGCCGAAATCTCAGTGATTCCGCCGAGTGTCGGATCGCGCCAACCTTCCGACGTAAACCTCACAGCTGCCAACGGAACGCGTATTAAAACTTTCGGCCCGAAGACACTCAACCTCGACCTTGGACTCTCGCGCACCTTTTCGTGGACCTTCGAGATGGCCGACGTCTCCCGGTCCATCATTGGTGCCGATTTCCTACATTATTTCGGCCTCCTCGTCGACGTTCGGCGCCAACGCCTCGTCGACCCTACTGACAAACGAACAGTCACATGCGCAGTAACCACGTCGCTTCCGTCGAACGCTCCACTCTTCACCGTCGCTCGCGCCCGTGACTGGGATGTTTTACTGCAGGAATTCCAAGCGTGACCCGTGAGTCACCCGTTCCCGAAATCTTCCGGCATGGAGTGGAACACGTACTCGAAACTAGGGGCCCCCCCCTCTCGCCGCCCACGACGATTGCCGCCCGACCGGCTCAACATCGCTCGCTGCGATTTCGACCGCATGCAGAAGCAGGGAATATGCCGACCTTCATCCAGCTCTTGGCGAGTCCTTTGCTCCTGGTGCCTAAGAAGGACGGTTCATATCGACCGTGCGGGGACTAACGACGACTGAACAGCGTTACCATCCGGACCGGTATCCGTTACCGTATCTTCACGATTTTACGGCCAATCTCGCTAAAAAACGATTTTTACGAAACTCGATTTGGTTCGCGCGTACAATCAAGTTCCGATCGCCGCCGGCGATGTACATAAGACCGCCGTCACCACGCCGTTTGGACTTTTTGAGTTCCCAGTGATGAGTTTTGGCCTACGCAACGCGGCACAAACCTTTCAAAGGTTAATCAACTCGATTCTCACCGGTTTTGATTTCGTTTTCGGGTACGTTGATGACGTGCTCATCGCATCTGTGAACGCCGAACAACACGTCGAGCACGTCCGCGCGGTTCTCGGGCGTTTTGAAGAATTCGGTATAGCCATCAACCCGGGCAAATGCGTTTTCGCCGCTAGCACGCTCACGTTTCTCGGCCACGTCGTCGATGCGCAAGGCCTACGCCCCAACCCAGACAGCGCGGCAGCTATTCGGCAGTGGCCGCAACCGCAAACTAAAAAGGAGTTGCAACGCTTCCTCGGCTCACTGAATTTCTACCATCGTTTTGTCGCGGGCGCAGCCAAGTTGCAGGCGGCTCTGTATGACATCGCTGCTGCAGTGAAAGGACGTGATGGCCCGCTCAGTTGGAACGACGCGGCTGAAGAGTCATTTCGACTTTGTCGTGAAGCACTCGCCGACACCACGCGCCTGGTACACCCGCGGAGCGACGCGCCGTTACGTCTCAGCACCGATGCGTCGAACATCGCCGTTGGGGCAGTTCTCGAGCAATGTGTCGAAGGCAATTGGCAACCGCTCGGTTTTTTCTCGCGCAAGCTTTCCGGCGCGCAGACACGGTACAGCACTTACGATCGCGAATTACTTGCGGCATACCTCGCCACTCGTCATTTCGTCCACTCCATCGAGGGAAGACCCACGACGCTTCGAACGGATCATCGACCGCTGTTATTCATGTTCTCACAGAAAACGGAAAAGCTTGTCGACCGTCAGGCACGCCACATCGCGTTCTTATCTCAATACTTTGAGGAAATCGAACACGTCAGCGGCGAACGCAACACAATACCCGACGCGCTGTCCCGGCTGGAGTTAGCGATTTTCGACCACGGGCTTCCCGATCTCAACCAATGGCAATTGACCAAGCCAACGAATGGAACTACAAGATATAATCACCGGAAAAACGGAATCATCGCTAGAACTCGACGCACGACAAACAACGAATGGACCGGTCTACTTCGACATAGCACACAACAGATCAAGATTGCTCGTTCAGCGAAAACATAGACGCGCGGTTTTCACCACTTTACATCAGCAAGCGCATGGCGGCAGCGCGGCCACCGCTCGAATTGTCAAAGACCGTTTCGTGTGGCCAGGTATGGATCGGGAGATACGGCGATGGGTCAAGATGTGCCAGCAGTGCCAGAAAGCCAAGGTGCACAAGCATACGACGACGCCGCTCGCATCTTTCGCGTCACCGGATCGACGTTTCGGCCATATCCACCTCGACCTCGTCGGGCCGCTACCACCGTCGAACGGCGCCAAGTACCTGCTCACCTGCGTCGACCGTTTAACGCGTTGGCCTGAAGCATGGCCCGTCGACAACATGAGTGCTCACACCGTCGCCGCTGCACTCGTGTCGAATTGGATCTCCCGTTTCGGGGTCCCGGACGTCATCACCACAGACCAGGGACGACAGTTCGAGTCCGAACTTATGCGAGCTCTCAACACCGCCTTCGGGATTCAACACGTCCACACCTCCCCCTACCATCCGCAGGCGAACGGAATGGTCGAGCGTTTTCACCGGACACTCAAGGCGGCACTCACTGCTCACGAGTCGCCGCATTGGTCGCAACATCTGCCGGTCGTCCTTCTCGCGCTGCGCAACACCATCAAGCCAGACACCGATTCGACCCCCGCAGAGCTAGTGTACGGAACATCGCTGCGGTTACCTGGCGAGCTTTTCCACGCGGCACCTCCGGAGGCAAGGACCCACGATTTCGTCACGACACTCAAGGCGTCCATGGCTAATCTTCGACTCTCACCCGGGGCCAACCACGATCCGGTTCGACGCGTCTTCATACCGACGCAAATGGATACCGTCAGCCACGTTTTTGATCGCATCGACGCGCAGCGCGCGCCGCTTCAACCTCGTTACGGAGGGCCTTACGCTGTACTTCAACGTCGAGACAAAGTCTTCAAGTTACAGCTGGACAATCGGACAGCATGGATTTCGGTAGATCGTCTCAAGCCGGCATTCGTCCTGCGCGACGACCCGATCGTCGATCACTCCTACGCCAGGCAGCCAATCGACGGGCTTTCGACATCGACAACGTTTACCATTGTCTCCTTTGGCGGGGGGGAGTAATGTGGCAAGCCGCCGCCACATAATTTCCCTCCGACATCGGCAACATTGTAAGGCGGTTGGTCACAGTGGTTTCTTGGCTCAGGACGGCGACCGCCTTCCGACCTTACCTTCTTCACATTCTTCCGCTAGACATCCTGCACAGCGCGTTCTCCCACCTACCTCCATAAAATCGTCCTGTTTTTTTGTTCGACCAAAAACGAAGAAACCACTCGACCGACCGTCAAGTTCTTTTTCTGTGGTTCCGCTTTCCTCCACTCATAAGAAAGCAAACTATTTTTTGTTTTTTCTTTTTAATAAATAAAAACTGCGCTACATCGCAAACATCGAGACGTGTTGTTTTTTCACCCCCAAGCGCCCTCGTCCTAATCCAGTAGTATAGTTGGAGGAGCTCCGGTGATAACCTGGGACCTCCACAGCATGTTAACATTGTTATCACTTATCATCGTATTAACTAAAGTTTTAATTTTAAATTTTTCCTTTTGTCGTTGCCCGTAGCCACCGAAGTTAATTACCTATTGACTTATAATAAAATTTAATGTAGTGTAATAATAAAGTGTAATCATAATATATTTAATTTGTTACTTATGATGGCCAAAAGAAGTGCAAATTTTACTTCTGATGAAGTAGAACTTCTACAAACATTAGTACATAAACGATGGAATAAAATTGAGTGTAAGAAATCTGATTCATTGACTTGGAAACAGAAACAGTTAAGTTGGGACGACTTAGCCAATGAATTCAATAGCACCAATAGATCTCTTGAACACCGTCCTGTAAATATTTTAAAAAAGAAATGGGATAATTTAAAAAAAACACTGAAACAAAAAGTGACTTCTGAAAAATCATATTTAAAAGGAACTGGAGGTGGACCAGCCAAAAATTCTATCATTTATAGTCAATCTGAAATAGAAACTCTCGACCTTATTAATATTCAAGCAACCGGAAATGATGCAGAATTTGATTGCGATTTAACTGATGAATCTGGTTAGTTATATTGTATGCTTTCATTTAATAGATGTATTATATTTTAATTATATATACATATATTTTTAAGACAATGGTAATGATAAGGAAAATGAAAATGTTATTAACAAGCAGTCAACTTCAGAAACAGTTTTCGATTCAATGTCAAGTTATCCTGGAAAGCAAAATTGGAACGATTATTCTCCAGCGTTATTGAAAACTAAAATATCTGAACCATTAATCATAAATATACCTGCATCTTCAGATCTTTCACAGGTAATTAAGCATTTATAATTGTTTACTAATACAATAATAAAAGACATATCTAACATAAAATTAATAGACGTAACATTAATATAATACCTAAGTACCTAGTTAGTACAGAATATTTGTGATTTAATGTCTTTAAAGTATAGGTAGCTACAATCTGTGCTTTTATTAAGTATATTATAATAAAAAATATTACTCAAAAAAATTTATCATTATTTTAATAGTTGTACACATTTTTATATAGGCATCATATTATTATAATAGTACATTTTATTATTATTATCTATTTTTAATAGGACCATGGTACTATTAATGAAAAACCAAAAAAGTATACTGGCACAACCACCAATAAAAAATGGTGCAACCTTGCAGATGAAAAATTAGGTATTGCCTCTTTAAATAAAGACAAAATTCAGCTTGAAATTCTGCAAATGAAAGAAAAACATGCTATTGAAATAGAAATACTACAAGTTGAGCTACAAATTAAAAAAAGAAAATTAGAATCAATAAATTAAGTTATATTAGGTTAATAAGGCTTTATTTCATATTTCACACGTTCACAGTATATTTTATATGTAAGCAAATATATTTAAGTAACACAAAGTAAAAAGTTTAAAAGTATCTAGGTATTTTATTGTTTTTAATACATTATATTATATTGTTAATTAAATAGTTTATGTTGTTATTATTACAGTATTAGCTTAAGTAATAAAAATGAATACCTAATAAAAATCAAATGATGAATAAATACATTTAATGCCAAAAAGTAAAAAAAATAGGAAAATATGACACAGTTGTGATAGGTATGTTAATTTAATTATGTGATTGTTATTAATGTTTGTTAATTAGTCTTTAAAGTTTATTATTTTATATATTTTAATATTTTATAATAATTAAATAGGTAGCAAATTATTGCTAACTTACAAATAATTTTTACTATACATATATTTTGTTTTGTTTTTTTTTTATTAATAGTGTTATTACAATACATACTATATTTTTATACAAATTTAATTACTTATGTGATACCTAGTTTTAAATGTTTGTTAATTATTATTATTATTATTATTATTACCTATTATTATTAAATATTTTAATATTTTACTTTGTTTATTTGTATTAGTTTTGACTTGTGTTATTGTAATACTTACAATAAATTTTCAAAGTAACGTATATATGAATACCTAATGTTATTATTATTAATATTATTAATACGGTTAAGTGCTATGTTATGTGGAACATTATTTACAAAATTAATGGCTTCTTCGATTTCTACTGGTAATGGAGGTAGTACTTGTTCTTTTTCTATTGTTGCAATATTATGTAAAATAGCTGTCACCATGATTAAGCATTGTGCTTTTCATATATTTAATCTAATCCCTGTAGATAGAATTGGGAATCTTCTTTTCCACACACCAAACGTTCTTTCTATAGGATTCCTTGTTCTGATTTGTGATTCATTAAACAAGTTTTCTGCGGGAGTTTCCACATTCAACAGTGGTGTAATGCAATATTTTTTGAGAGGATATCCACTATCTGCTATGAGAATACTATCCCCAAATTCCCCATTCTCAAAACGTGAGCATTTTTGAATGTTGAAAAATTCGGGAATCATGTGCTGACCCCTGCCACCGCGAAACTACGTCAAGAAATTTTAAATTTGAATCACAAATTGCCTGAACATTTAATGAAAAAAACTGCTTCCTGTTTCTATATACCTCTGCATTTGATCCACCTATTATATAAATGTTTTTAATAATTTAATCAAGTCTAGTTATTATTCATTAAAATGTTACCAGGTGATTGTATCTTTACATGAGTACAATCCAATGCACCAACAACTTTTGGGAATTTCGCACTAGAATAAAAATTTTTTTTAATACTTTGAAGAACTACTGGATCATTAGAAAACATCAAAAACTTTTTTTTCAATTGAGCTATTGCCTGTAAAACTTTCCATATATATTTTCCAGCAGTTGTCTTATGAATTCCTGCAAAATCTCCTGCAGTGATTAACATACAACCAGACGCAAGGAAACGAATTGTGAATAAAATCATTTGTGACGATGTTACTGCATGGTTTCTAAATAAAGATTTCCAATCAATTGTATTATTTTTTAATATTTAATTTTTTCTTACCGATTAGTGGGAGATTCAATTTTAAATGCTATAAGGTCCAGTACAGTATTAACACATCGTTTACTTAAACGACATCTGTTATAAAATTCATTTTCATCCCATTCAATAAAATGATCTGCACGTTTACGAAAAATTCTAGGTTTTCTTGTTCTTCCAAGTCTACTCACAAATTCAATTACACGTTCATCATCACTTGAACTTGATGAAGTATCCATATTTAGTAATTAAATAAATATATTTTATAATATAAAACAATATATTAATAGATGTAATATTATTCTTATGACATGTGTAATTGATAACTACTGTGAATATTTATTTAGGATAAAAACTCCTTAAACCTGTAACGTGCCACGTACAATCAGTTGAATGATGTCGATTTGGAAAGGTTTTGTGAAATAATTGAACTCTCGAAATTATTCTAAGTCCAATTAATTAATTTAATAAAACTTGTGAAAAATATTCTAAGTCCAGGAGACATAAAATATTAAACTGGGTGACGTGAAGGTGCTTGCGCTAACTCTGGTGGATCACGTCTGAAATGTGCCTAATCTGGGCCCCCTTATATATCGTCCAGGGACTCCCGCGGTACCTTCAGGTCCCTGATGGTCATCTGCACCTGCATCCGCTTCTTCCCACGCTTTGCGTTATCTGAACGACGACGTGCGTCATTTTGACATCTATATTCTTCTATCGGGTGGTAATTATATTCTATATTATTCTACCGGGTGGCAAGCGTACGTGTGATGATCTGCCTTTGACCCTGCACGATGCCGCCGCATAATATAATTGTTATAATATAATATTTTCGTTGCGGCTAGCGTTCTCACGCCGTTCCGCCGCCACTGATGATCGACAATTGCTACGTCAATGTGTTAATCGTTCACGGTTAAGAAAATCTGTACTTGATATCACCTGCTCACTTTTAGAATCCAATTATAAGAATAATTGTTACACCCTCATCAAAAAGTGTCTGTTGCACCCCCAATGTTAGGTTATTGTTGGCTATGGTATGTAATTTATATATTATATTTAATATAAGTATCAGAGCACGTTGCACCTCCCCACGAAAAAAAAAGGTTTATGTCTCAAAGACAGAAATCTTTCAAAGTTCAGTACAAAATGGTTAAGTTACAAATTATTACAATATTATAGTGTTTACAATAATCGATTACAAGTCATTGATATAAGACATACATTACAATTCTCTGTATGCTTTTACATTTAAAGTATTTTCGTTATATAATATGAATATATGATGTATATGTTGTATATATAGTTTTGATTAAATATGGATTGATTATAATATAATTAATGATTATATGGTTAGATTAAATATTTGGTTATATAATTCTATGTTTTAAATATGTTGGTTAGTTTTCTTATAATTTATAATTGTGATTACAATAAAATATAGTGTTAGTAAATAGTACAATATAGTGATTATAATTGATTTGATAATTCCAATAAAATATGTGGTTAGTATAATGCGTTGATTACAATAGTTTCTTATATGGTAAATTAATTAATACAAATAATATCTTTACTTATTATAATATATTAGTAATACAAAATCTATAAGGTTCCCCATAATTCAAATTTATTTCCATATCCCAATAGTAACTTATTCGTACAGTATGTTTTCTTAAATTTAAGTGTATATATATATATTTATTATTATTCCAGTTTGTATGTTATTTTTATTTATTTACTCAATCAAGATCGCTGCCCATGGAATGACATACTAATCATTTGAAGTACGTCGTCCACATTGACAAAACCCTAATTGATTATGTTAATACGTTTACTTGATCACTCTTTACTCATTGGGGATGCCATAGAATCCACCCATCGATCATATGTCAAATGTTACGTCGATAGGTGTTTCGTACAGCCCAACCACTTCGTTTTACCTGATCATTCATTCTAGACATACATTTATCTACTGTAATTCAATATATCTCGTGGATTTTGTATTATTCGAGGTAATAGTTTAATTCAAACAGTATGGTTCACCAAATTCTCTGTCATCGTATCATACATCTTTGGATGCTCAATCATTCAATATAGTTTCATCCTCGTAGGTCGATATTATTTTCATAGCGGTCTATTGAATCAAGTGTTAATATCATTCTCCATTAATATGAAATTGGTTTTCTATGTTCATTGCCGAGTAATTGCTCATTGTCTAGTATTATATTTCGATTATGTGAATCATAACTAATAATTAATTATCTAAATATAGTCATTAATTTATTAGAGTTAATGTATATTTCGTTTAGTTGATTAATATAGTTGATAAAATATGATAACATATATGTAATGTAATATGATTTATCTAATTTGTATGTTTAAATTTATAATTATTTATATTTGATATCTTTATTGTTATATTTATTTTTAGATTCTAATTATGTATATTTTTATTATTAATGTATACGTATTATTTTTAGAGTTGATTGTAATTTATAGAATTATGAATTTTGAAAAAGAATTTTACGTTCGTATTTTGATTATTAATGTAACCGTTGTTTTTGTTTTATTAATACTTTTGTATTGTTTATTTTATATATATTTTTAGAAATGTTTTATTAGATTTTCATATCGCTGTTTCCGTATCACATAATCAAATATACATTTAGTATACTTGACATCCATTCTCGGATCATGCGCATACGTAGTATGGTGTTTCTTTTTACATATTATATCATGGGTCTCTACTAATTAAGTAGCCTTCCTGTTTTATTATATGTACCGATATCTACTTCGAAAATTATTTCTTTATTGCCTAATTTTTCAAACTGAATATAAAAATTTTTATTGAAATACTTATCGTAACACGTTATGTTTAACATAGGATAATGGTCTAAATCTAATCTTTTTAAAATATTTTTGTCCGAATGTCCGTTCCACACTACTATCACATTCTCCTTATTACCTCTACGTATATAACTGTCAATATATCCCTTAGTCAAATTATTCCTGGTTGAACTCAAACTTTGCTTTAATTGGTCTAGACAAGCATCTCTCAGATCAGTTTTTACTCTGAACACTCTTTTTATCTCTCTTATTGCCACCTGAAGCTCCGTCTCACCCATAGGTCGAGCTTCTTCGTTAAGTGGTAGCAAAAGAGGTCGTCCCTCCAGTTTCCTAATCTTAAATCGGTCTAAGCTATTGGATATAGCTCCGGAGATGACAACCATGATTGTCTTGTTCACCATTGAGAACTCGAAGTCCATAATTATGAATTTATGTGTCTCTTTTCTGTATAATTAAACATTTTGTATTAGTGATTGTATTTTCATATTTATTTTTTTATATTTAGTACATACTTATACATTTATGTGATTGTAATAACTTATATTATTACTTTTAAGTTATATTATATTATTAAATTATTCCTTATTATATCTAAATATCTATATATTAATTTATACATTTATATTTGTTCTTTAGTAAGGGCGGCATATTACTTAGGGCTAGCCTATCTGGTGTGTCACCTAGTAGCTTTCCTTAACCCCATTCCCTTTGCCGATGACGTCATATGTATGACTTCTCTTTCTCTATTCGATATGTCGTTATCCGTAGTTCTTGCTCGATGGCCTATGGCCCTCATAGTGGTCAGTTTGCATTTATAACTTATGTATATGAATGCCAAAAGAAACATGGAGAATACTAACAATGCTATAATTGCATACATCATTAATGAGTGGTTATTACTTTGTACTTCCACTCCGGACTGTCTGAGTATTTCCTCGTCTATCATTCTTTCTACATCGTCTAGTGAGTGGGCCATTTCGTGTATGTTATCGAGTTTGCGTGCGTCGAACTTATGTCTATACTTTTCTATTTTAATGCCCTTGATACTGTTATTGATCTTATACGATATACTCCCTACTCCGATTTTAGGTATGAAATTTGTGAAATACTTTGTTTTGATCTCTCTTGTCGGATTTAGCACTACGTGTTCTGCATAAGCTCTACATTCCTGATTTAATTTAATTATCCCTTGATTTTTAATTTTTTCAATATATGGTTCTTGTATTCCCTGACACGTAATTGTTAATGTATCCTTTTGTTGTGTATATCCATGTGTTGGCGTACTTAAGTTTGTGGTATATATTTTTAGAAATAATGATTACTCCTGATTCACAATTTTGTGGTAACTGGTCTGGATTTTTAAATAATGAAATTTCACACGGTTGTTCTTTTGATTCGTGTTGTATTGGTTGGAATTCCGGGCAAATAGTAAAAGTTTCTGTTTCGGTACAGTGTAATAATTCTGTTTCAGTAAACGTTGTAAATTGTCTACGATTTTTAGTTATTCCTACATATTGGTATTCTGGTTTCAATACAATACTATGTGATTTGTTATCCGGTCGATCAATGTCTACAGGATGTGGTATAGGTATGATTTTAAATAAAGTTAATTGAGTTTCCGTTATCAACGGTATTTTGATCAGAAATACTATTTGATCACCACTATAAAATACTGCAATTTTAGTTATTTTTGTAAATTCGTGTATTTCGCTTGGCAATGTTCCCATTGGTAAATTCAAGTTAAGTGGTAGGTTTAATTTTACTTCTACTAGTTGTGCTGCAAGTTCTCGCGGTGTTACTAAGCTTGGGTGTAAAACACCTGTCCTAGCCGCGGTTATTATGGCACTTAAAGTTTGGGTTTCGTAAGAGTATTGTGTCATTAATGCTGTAAATATACTAAAAATTCTATTTGACAGTAACAAGGTTTCTAAAGTATACGTATTGTTTATTAAAGCTTTTATGTTTGTTTCTAAACTTAGTTGCTTTTGTTTTAACTCGTCATATAACTGGTTTAGTTTAGTTGAAGCACTGTTTATTCCTACTATTGAAGATTTGACTACAGTGGTCTGGTCCTTTATAACATGTATCATGCGTTCATTGGTACCTTCGACTTTGTTATGTGTCGTAAAGTTTCCTCCGCACATTCCTCACACAAACTCCGAATAAGGTTTTCATTGCCGAACCTATCATATTTACTAACCCTCTTTTCACTCTAGCACTACGTAGGGTGGTGTGTTCCCCTGGTGACAAATATCTACCAATAGATTCATACATTTGTTTCCGTTGGACGGATATTTCATTAAAAGTTGTTTTTAATACATTATCGTATTTTGAGCACATCTCCCGATCGGTCATATTTCCCTTACAATGCTCGTCCATACTTCTTATTTCTAATTCTAATTGATAATGTCTTAAATCATAATCGCTTAACGGTATATAAGTTACGAGCTCCCAATGAGCTCCTATTATTCTGATTTCACCTTGGTTTCATAAAATATACTTGTTTCATTTTTAAATTCTTCTATGGTGTATGGCGACTGTCCTTGCACCATCATTATACACAAAAACCTATATAATAATATGCTAATTAGACATATATTTACCTTAATTAATTTAATAGGTCATGTTGCGTTATTATTATTTTATTACTTAAACATAAATTATCTTATTAATTCTAACTAAATACTACTAGCAATTATTTTTCATTTATTTTGTTAAAAATTTCCTCCGACGTTGTCCTCAGAATTTCTCTTCTCATGATCCAGCACATAGGTCTTGTATAGGGCTCATCACTTTGTATGATTCTCAAGAGGTCTGATCTCAAAGTTGCAATAGATTGCTCTATTACGTGAGGACTTAACGGGTAAGGCATAAGTGCTGCCGCAGAGTGCACATGGTGGTCAAAGCAGGCGGGGATTTCCCTGTCCCCCACTAAGAAGCAGTGTTTTTGGCGTTTTATTTTTCTACCCAAATTTTTAAGGAATCCGATTTTTAATTCCCATCTGCTAGCAAAAAAGCTCACGCTTTGCAACAAGTTCATGGTAGGCAACCACATGTGCGGCCTTCCATACGTTATCGGTGTCAAATGTATCCTTCGGTTTCCTTCACATCGGAAGTTGTTCAAAATACATTGACAGAGTACCGATTCCTCTGACAGCGTTTCATGTGGTTCATGCCAATCCCAGCAGATTTCGTTATGTGCACCATATATGTGCGAGCACACAGGGTTTCTTTCAAACTTCATGCACCCCAGATACGTGTACAACTGCATTTCCCCCAACATTTCATCTCCCTTATTTAACCGGAGAGTCACCAGACGTCCTCCTGCTGTTTCTTTTATTTCCAACCCGAATTCAGGAACTACGTCTAATTGTGCATTTTCCACCAATGGCACTATGCGCCTATGCCCTTCCGTTGTCAGATATATTACTTCAATTTGTCGGCTCCTATAATATAGTTTAACTCTTATAGTACTTTTTGGTTATTAGTGTAAAATTTAAGACTAACTACATTTGTATCTTAATACTAAAATAAATCTAAATTACTATCTTTATTCATGTTTTTTTTCTTTTTTTTTTATATATTTTTTTATATACTAGTCTCCCTCATCGTGTTTAACTCTGTTCCTTGTTCGTGTATTAAGTTTACTACATATCTGTATCTGTATCTGTTCACACATTTAAAGTTATGGTGTATACTAATAATTAGTAGTACAATGGTCATTATTAGAATGCTTACTCCTACACATATTATAAAATTATAATAATGTATTTTAAATTTAGGATTTTCTAGATTTGTTACGATTTGTGTGCTGGTGTTATTAATAATTATTTTACTAGTTATATTTGTTCTATCCTCTATTCCTTCTGTAGTATCTGACGTGATATCGCCATAGTCAAACTCATTTACTACATTTGTGGAGTCTATCGTTGTTAAGTTTGCTGTAATCATTTGCGATATTATTCGTAATGGATTATTTGTATTTTGTTATACTCGAAATTATTCAGTGTAGTTAAATTATAGTCATGCTCACTTGTCATGATAGGTTTTATTGTAGTTGAAATTGTCTGCAATGTTGGATTAGTTATGTTGGTTTTATGTAGTAACTTTGAATGTATTACACTTAGGTGTCTACATTTTTCGGAAATGATATGAATTTTTCATTGTCTAATCCTATTGTTTTCAATGTTAATTCACACGTTTTTTTCGATAGTAAGTTTTGTTAAAGTGTTATTTAATACAATAATCGTAGGTTTTATGGAGAATATACACCCTAGGTTCACATGTACCCGTGTGTTGTTCTCATCATTCAAAGCTAAAGTTATACGTTCCGTTGTTCCCCAAGTCGTTCGTTGAAGTTCAACACGACTATTGTTTACTTCATAAAAAATTGTTTCTTCATGGCTCGTTACTCCCTTTACCGTCATAATGATTAACCTATAATTTCATTACTTATTACTTATATTATTTTATTATTCTATTATTTATTATACATTTATGCTCTATATCTATACTTAATATTATTATTTTTTTTTTATTATATTATTATATTTTTTTTTTTATCTATTTCTGTTCATACATTCTCAACAATTGGTCCATTCTGTCGCTTCTGTTACGACTTACCATCACCATTCGTTTCATTTCTTTTCTATATTTTTCCCTGTCGTGCTCTAACATTTCGTCAGCCTCCGGCATTACGTCTAACCAATCGTTTATCACTATACAAAATTGTTCTCTCAAGTCATTTTTTTCATAAACGTCATGTATATAAACCGTAATGTTTTTCGTAAATCGTTCTAATTCCGATTGTGAATATGGTTCGCTCAATTTCTTATTAGCATTTTCCATATGTGATTTTAAACAACTAGGTGCTTCGTCCCTTCTTAAGAAAGTAGTAACGTTATGTTTTTCTCGTTTGATCATATCGTATAGATAATTTATGAATTTGGTTTTCTTCTCCCTAAAAATAAATACTTAATCTTAAACTACACTCTAAGTCTTATCTACCTTATTTATTTAATACTTATTTAATTATATTTAATTTCTACCTAAACTTTCGTATCGGATTTCTAATCATCTTGTCTAGTTTGTCTTTTTCGTAATATTTTTTTACATTTTTTATGTACAGTCACCTTCCTTCTACCTCTCTGTATTACTACATTTTCGGTATCCAAAACCTCTAAAATTTCAAAAGGTCCTTTCCATAACGGACTTAATTTGTTTTTCTGGGTTTTGTCTTTCAATAATACCAAATCTTTCACATCTAAATCTTCGCTAAATTCCTTTTTATCATACTGTTTTTTAGATTTATCTTCTTATTAATTAATCTTTCTCTGGCAATTTTATGTGACTCCTGCATTTTTTGTTTTAAATCGAATATATAATCATCGTAATTATACCTAGGTTCAGGGCTACATTTTAACTTGACTGGTATGTCCAATTCTTTTCCATATAATAACGCGTAAGGTTGGTAATTAGTCGAACTATGTTCCGTTGAATTATATACGAATAATGCATATGGTAATAGTTGATCCCAATTATTTAAATCTTTGTCTACATAGTGTCTCAAATATTTGGCTAAAGTTCTATGTGATCTTTCTAAGCTACCGTTAGTGTGCGGATGATAAGGACTTGTATTTATTTTATTAATCTTTAGTAATTTACACACTTCTGTGAAAATCTTACTAAGAAAGTCTGTACCTTGATCAGTTAATATAGTTTCAGGTATACCGTGCACACATACGAAATTTACTACAAACGCCTGGGCGATAGTGTTTGCCGTATGATCTGGTAACGGAACACCTAATGAATATTTCGTTAGATCGTCCTGCATAGTCAATATATATGTGTTGCCTATTGCAGTGGGTATTAGAGGTCCTACTATATCCATAAATATTTTTTCAAACGGTCTAGAACTTGTCGTAGTTATAATCATCGGACTACGGTGATGCCTATTAGTTGTTTTATTCGTTTGACACGACGGACAGTTTTTTATATATTCCCTTACTTCTTGTTTTAACCCTGGCCAGTTGAATTGTCGTTTAATTTTCTTAACCGTTCTATTTAATCCAGCATGACCCCCTAGTAATGAGTCATGAAATTGCTTGAAAATGATTAATTTTTCCTCATTAGTGTATTCTAGTTTAGTACAGATTATTATTTCTATATCTGTATTTCTAAATATATACCTAATCATTGATCTTGTTTTTGTCCAGTCCAACCCGTCTTTCTTTCCTAACTGGTTCATGGCTAACTTATTCAAGGAATTTTTAATGCAAAAGTACTTTAAATTTAATAATGCAAAATGCATATTTTCACTGTGTGGTAATTGTTTTTCTTTACTTTTAGTTATCAAAAATATTATGTATCTTTCTTCGTAATTAAAATATACTACGTCGCGTATTTGTTTGTTTGATTCTAGCATTTTATTCGTTCCAAATTTTCGTTTTAATTCGTAGTTTATTCCCGATTTAAAGTTATAATATTTTTTTATTTCTGATACAATATGATATTCTACGGGTGATTCTAGTAATTCACCGTTCACCTCTTTCACATTACTATTCGTTATTATTGTTGTTTCCGATTTTTCTAGAAAGCTCGTATAACTTTCGTCCTTAATTTCTTTTATACTATACATTCTACTTAAAGCATCTACGTTCGAATTTTGTACTCCCGGTTTATATTTTATTTCGTAATCGTATTCCTCAAGCTGTATGCGCCATCTCGCCAACTTTGATAACGGATCTTTTAAGTTAAATAACCAAGATAATGGTCTATGGTCAGTGAGTATCACGAATTTTCTACCGTAAAGATAGGGCCTAAATTGTTTAACCCCGTATACAATCGCTAAACATTCTAGTTCAGTAGTTGAGTAATTCATTTCACTTTTTTTCAAAGTTCTAGATGCGTACGCTATTGGTAGGTCGCTACCTATCGTTCCTTGGGATAGTATAGCTCCTAGAGCCTTACCACTAGCGTCGGTTGTAAGTATAAATTGTTTCGTAAAATCTGGATATTGTAAAATCGGTTCTGCACAGAGCGTTTTTTTTAATTTGTCGAAAGCTACCTGACAATTTTCGTCCCAATTAAATTTAACATCCTTTTTTAATAAGTGTGTCATTGGTTTAGCTAACATACTATACCCCTGTATAAATTTCCTGTAGTACCCCGATAAACCTAAAAATGATTTTATTTGCTTTACAGTTTTAGGCACCGGAAATTCTAATACTGATGTTATCTTTTTCGGATCTGGTTTTATTCCGTGTTCCGAAATTATGTGTCCCAAATATAGACATTCGCGTTTTAGAAATTCGCATTTATCTGGTTGTATTTTTAAATTATGGGTACGTAGACGTTCGAATACGTCTATCAGCTTATTGTTATGATCGCTCAAATTTTTCGCATAAATAATAATATCGTCTAAATATACTAAACATTTAATGCCTATTATCCCCGACAATACGTTATTCATTAATCGCTGAAATGTAGCGGGACTTGTTTTCATTCCCATAGTCATACGTTTAAAATGGTAATGACCTTGACCGGTCGAAAACGCTGTCATTTCGCGAGATTCCTTCGCTAAAGGTATTTGATAGAAACCATTTGCTAAATCTAAAATGGTAAAAAGCTGACACTGTCCCAATTGATCTAATATTTCCGTAATATTAGGTAATGGATGAAATTCATTTAAAGTTACTTCATTGAGTGCCCTAAAATCAATTACTATTCGAAATTTATCTTTACCAGATGAATCTGATTTCTTTTTACTAACAACAAAGGTGCATTAAAAGGTGACATAGATCGTTCTATGATATCGTTTTGTTCCATTTTAATTAATTGTTGTTCAATTTCCTTTTGCTGTGCCTGTGGCAATCTATATGGTCTTTTATATATAGGCGGTTGATTGGCGGGTAATCTTATTACGTGTTCCGCGGCGTTAGTAAATGTTAAATAATCGTTTTCCAAATGAAATACATCGGAGAAATGTTCGCATATTTCTAATATTGTTTTACGTTCCTCGTTATTTAAATGGTCACTACGTATTAAACTTTTTATTTTATTTACGCGATCGTTATTGTAATTTACTACAGTTATTTCGTGTAATTTATATTCTATGTCATTGTCGTATAATATTTTATTTAATTGGTCCTCATAAATGTTTTGTGGTAATTCAGAAATATTCAGTATACTTATCACCGTGTTTCCGTTCTTTACCATGTTTATTATATTAGCGCAATATACGTCCTGTTTTAATTCTTGTTTCTGTATTAAAATATTTTTATTTTCCATTATCGGATCAGCTATTGGTATAGATGTTATTGTTTCCGTTCGCGGTTTTAATGTGTAACATATTTTATCTTTATTTAATTTGCACGGAGTGTTATCATTTATAGTTAATATATTATTCGCGGTATTAGAAATTCCTTATCGTCCACATGAAATTCCGTTTTTATTTTATTATTATTTAATATTAATATTATTGTAATTTTGCCTATGGTAGTTACTATTTTATCATTAATGCCTTTTAAATTTATTTTTTCTTTTTCGTTTACTAATGTTTCGCCTGTTAATTTATTTATTTTTATTAAATTGATTTCACTACCGGTGTCTAAAAGAAGATTTGCTATATTTGTTTTAAAGTTAGGTGATTGAAATGTAACATGATTTTCATTAATTACTGATACGATGGTGAAACATCGTTGGGTGATAATTCCTCCGTTACGGCCGTTATTTGGTTGATCGAACGGACGCCGTTCCCGTTCGACACTTGACCGTTTCCCGTCCGGTTTGCATTATTACGCTCATCCCGTTGCCTACTATAACAGCTAACACTATCGTGTCCTATCTTATTGCAATAACTACAAGTTATTGGTGCCGAATTATTGTTAAAATTATTATTAGTATTTTGTCGTGCGTTATTATTTTGCGGTTGCTGATTATTATTATTATTCCGACGCGCAACTTGCGTAACATTACCACGACAATCGCGAGCGACATGATTAGTTCTGCCGCAAATATAACATCGGGATTGTTTTGCTGTCTCCGATTATTATTATTATATTGACCGTTATTATTACGCGGATAGTTATTACTATTATTATTATTGCGACCAAAATTATTAAATTATTATTACGATTAACGTTATTATAATTATTAGGACCTTGTCTATTCTGACCACGATTGTAATTTTGCTTATAACCGAATTTCTGTCCATTTGGATTATTTCCCTGATAGTTATTTGACCAACGATTTCCGTTATTATTTTTATTTCCGTTTTGATTTACTTTAGTCTCGTTATTTTGTAATTCTTTGTTAAAACTAAATTCGATTTCTAACTGCCTAGCCATTTGCATTGCCAGTTCTAAAGTTTCTGGGTTCCTAGCTCGTAATATCGTCTGTAAATCCATTTTTAACCCGTTTATATAAATTGCTAATGCCTGATCCTTTAGAGTTTGCCTTAAAATTCTCGCCTCTTCGGGCGTTTTATTTGCCAATGTTGCATTACACAAATTATAATACAATTGTTCTACGCGACCCGTATAAGTTAGCACATCTTCGTCATTTTTCATACGAACAGAATTTAATCCTATTTGTAATGTTTGTGGTGACAATTGCTGTTCAAAAGCCCCCCGTAATATTTTTTTAATGGTTTCCCAATCACTAGTTTCCCTAAACCGACATACTTCTAACGCTTTACCAGTGATCCTAGTGTTAATAAATTTCACTAATAAGGGTATAGTTTCTTTATCTACGGCCTCACATGCATAATCGCATGCCCGTATGAACGAACAAACGTCTTTTGCATCGGCACAAATTGGTATCATAGCAGTGACCTGCTCAATTGTAGCCTTTACACTAGACATTTTTGTTCTTTGCTTCCTCTTTACTGGTCCTAATTCTGAGTGGACTAAATTTGGTGTACTACGTAACCCTATAATCTTTGTTCTAATCCTGTATTCGAGTCTTCTCTAACAGTAGTATCTAACAAACTTTTCCCTGTTGTTTTTTCCTTATTAATTCCCTGTGTAGAGTCGCTACCCTCTTTCGTATTTATACTATGTTTACTAATTTATTTACTTCAATATTTTTATTTAACTCTACTTGAGTTCCGATTTCTTTTGTTGTATCTGTTTCCTCTTCCGAACTATTACTATCGTTTCACTATAACTATTTTCTTCTTTGTCCTTATTCATACGTTATTTGTATATCTTTATTAGAAACTTAAATTAAATATGTTTTATTCTTAAAATAAATTTTTTTTTTATTATTTTTTTTCAATTATTAATCAAACATTAATTTCTTAAAAATATTTATCAATATTATTTATTATAAAATTCTCGTAATATTTTTATTTCCCCCCAATTATTTCTATCTATATTTTTTTTATTATTTTTTTTTTCTAGGATTTTTTATCCTCTCTAAAATTCAAATACGTCAAGTAAATCTTTTTTTCAACACGATAGGACTTTCTCGCCTATAAAATTCACATTATTTTTTAATTATAACACGGCTTATTTCTGCCTAATAAAATCTCCGATTATTAAAATCGCTAAATACGGCTCTTCCCGGCCTAAATAAATTCACAATTATTTTTTCACAAAATACGGTTCTTTTTGGCCCAATAAAATTCACAATATACAGGGTGTTCCAAATTTCATGTGACAGCAGATTTCAGCATGATATATTTAAATTAGGGGAAAATGACCTATTTGAAAACTTTTTTAAATCATATAATCTAAACTAATTTGATAATAAAATTTTTTTTTTTAATTGTAAAGGGGAGGTTTGAGGGTTAACTTTTATAATTCAAATGGGAACCTATATTTTTGAAATATAATTCGTGTACAGTTTAATTTTTAATGAATTTTGACGGGTCGTTTACATTAGTGTGTTAATAATTAAAGGAGGTATCGACATCTCAATATTGGTGTTAATTTATAAAATGTTAACATACAGCGAATAATACTAATTACTAAAAGTGCTACTGTTGTACAACCTTAATAATCTAGGTATACTCCGGCCGCCGGTAGAACGCTACTCGCTTGCGCATCCAAATGATCGAGCTCCACGGTTTCGTACCCAAATTTCTCCCACTCTACCACCTAGTCGCCGCCGTAAATTCCCCCACTCAGTACGCAGCGACCGGTGGCTAATTTCACAGCCGCCGCCGCTGAGCAGCAAACGGTGGTTGTATACACCGGCTCAAGTAACACACTATAAAAAAAATAATACCCGGTGTCAGGCGTACCTATTGTGTATAAAAAAACAATACAAATGATATGTATTAAACATCAAATTTTATTTATGCATTTATTTAGTTATTCTAACAAAAATTAGTAATTGTACAAAACATATTAACATTTTAATATGCATTTAGAAAAAAAATAAAAAAAAATATAAAAATACAAAATACAAATAATTTAATATAACAAATCAATCTGAGTCTGAATCCGAAGAACTCGTATCACCTGTTCCTATGGTAAGGATATGACGTTCTCCTTCGTCGGGTTCTTCGTCCATTACTTCATCACTTAAATGGTCGAGATTCAAAAACTTGTCTTCCTCCTTTATGACATGTCCAATAAAATTAGTCCACATTTCTGATGTTACATTTTCCACCCCTTTTTTTAGTAGCTCAAGTACGTCCTTTATCTTAAATGTGCTGTTGTGTGTCCGGACATAATTTTTTACAGTTGACCACGCGAGCTCTATCGGATTTAACTCGCAGTGGTATGGCGGTAATCGCAATACGAGTTTTTTATTGTCTTTAGCGTATTCGTCAATCACGTATTTGTCGTATGTATCTTTTAATCTTCTCACTTCTTTCATTAAATCATTTTTGCATATTGGATGGGTAACAATTTCACCTTTATTCTCAATCCAATCTATGATTTTTGTTTTTTCCAAGACATGTTTGGTATTTGACATTTCTTCACCGAGTGATACGAGGCATTATCCATCACAATTATGGCATTTTCTTTTAATAATGGCAGAATACGTACAAACCATTCATAGAATGTATCACCATTCATTTCGTCATTGTAGTCCGTTGAATTGGTCTTCGATTCAAAACATAAAAGGCCCCCCGGAACAAAACCATCTGACGATCCTATGTGTAAAACGATTAGACGCTTACCTTTTCCGGAGGGTTCCTTTTGTCCTGTGGTTAGGCCCTTAAGGAATGCATCACGTGATGATTTGACCGTCGTGTCGAGCCATGTCCTGCTGTGTGTCTCGCCTGCGTTAACCCAAGTCTCATCTAAATAGTATATCGGTCTGTTTTGTGCTCTATAATGTTTTATTTTGGTTAAAAAACTTCGGCGCCAAGTTATTAAATCCTCTCTTTCGAGAAGTGCACTATTACGATTTTTTTTCAGGTATTCAAATTGCAAATCTTTTAACACTGCCTGGAATGACGTACGTTTCATATTAGGCAATGTTTCATCCTCATTAATGGCTACCAACATTTTTTTAATTGTTGGTACTTCACGGTTCCTCCAAAAATTGTGAATTTTTTGCCTAATTGCGTTTTTATCAAATTCGTCTATTTTTTGAACTATTGTAGGTCTAATTCTTTCTTTGGAAGGCGATGAAACTGTACCTTGATTTTTGTACTCCGACAATGTGGTTTGTATTGTACGTTGTCCAATACCCGACGACTTAGAAATTTCTAATAACATTTGTTTGTAGGTCAATCGGGGGCTATCTGGATTTTCAGACTGCTTTTCAACGAAGTATTTGTACAGATTAATGATAATTTTCCTTTGACCAGTCCCAATATACTGAAGAAAAAATATATATTTAAAAATTAAAAATTTTCAATAAGACAATAATAATATAAACACTTACTTTTCCTCGTGGATTTTTTTTAGCTATACAGTTACAATATGTTCATTGTCCATGTTGTATTTTTTAAAAAACGTAAAAAATAAAAAAACGGTTTGCTAAAACACGCGAAAACTGTGTAAAAAAACTGTGTCGGAAAAACAAAAATGTTGTGTATGTATTCAATAGCGTAAAATATCGGAAACACTATGATACGCTCTGTATACAAACACTGTCACCGTTTCCCGGTCGGCGGCGGCGTCGGTGGGTGGCAGCAGCTGCGCGACGGTGGCGGTGACAGCGTCGGCGGCCAGAGTTGACGGCGGCCAGCGTTTTGGACGGTTTAGTGGTGGGAATGCGCGAGAACGGATGAATTTTGGTCGCCGCCCAGTAGCGTTCTACCGGCGGCCGGAGTATAGTGGGTAACGGAATCATCAATTTATTACCTAAAGAATACATTAGTCAGTACAAAATGTTTATCCATATTATTGCTTGATATTAAACCAATTAAAAATCATTTTTATTTATGATGTCTTAATTAATTTTTTCGAATTTTCAATTGATGAATTTAGATAATAATATGTATAATCATTGATTATAAATAGACCATAGATAATAAAAGAATTATCTATGAAATACTGAAATAGACTATTTATATTTAATAATAATAAGTAATATAAACTACGGTCTTCGAAGATAAGGTTGGACGTCTAGTACTTATCAGTGTTGTGCGCTTGCTGTGGCTGATTAATTAGTTATTCATGAAAGCTGCAGCATGTTATAATATTTATTAAGGTTTTTCATTGGATTTTAAAAGTACAGTGTTGCCACTTCAGAAGGTAAACAAGTTATATCATTATTAGTTTTTTTTTTATCAATATTTTATTTTTATTTATTTAAATTGCCAAAATGTATTTAAGTAAACCTATCAAAATACGCCGTGGTGTTGTGGACAAAGTTGGTGAGATTCCATTTTGGATCTCAATGGCGGGTAACCTATTAACCGAATTGCCGTTAACGATGAGTGACCACAGCAGAAAAACGGTTTGTACTAGTGTACAATATTGTACACTAGTAAGCTGTACTTGTTATTGGAAATTTTAAACTATCCTTTAGTTTTCCAGTCTCTTAATAGTTACTATTTCAAACAGTTCAAACAATTTTTTTATTGTGAGAATACATCCGGGATGTTTGATTTCTGGCAGGAAATCTTTGTTTAGTAAGTAGTTACAATTTAAATAACAATAGCATAATTATAGTTATTAATATTCTATGATTTACTTATAATTAAATTGTGTCGTATACGCCGATCAAATCGTACATATAGACATAAACACACAACAGAATTCAATATTACACTTTAGAGAATCTAAGCCCTAAGCAGTGGCCGAGTCACACGACCACTCACTCTCTGGTCTCCCTTTATTTATAAAATCATAACCCTATATATATATATCCATATCTTAACCTACTTACACATATTTATTGCTTACATGCTAAAAGTTATTACAATTATTGTTCTTATACCTATGTTAATTATTGTTTAAAATAGTGTCTATTTAAAAATATTTACGTAGTGTATGTTTATAGTTAATACTTCCTATGTTCTAATTTTTATATTATTACAATATGCCGTGACTACGAATTTACAGTATTGCTTAATACAACAGTCCCCGTTGTTAAGAAAAAATATGTCCTCATATTTTAAATGGAAGGAATATTTTGATTAGTTGTTATCATAAAATATGTTTATGTTGCGTTTTTTTTTGTGGTAGTTTCTGTCTGAGTAGGCTTGTGTTGTTGTCATGTTTTATTCTTGCGTCGTTCTTTCATCTGTTGTTGTCCATCATGTGTCCCAAACCTGTTGTTCGTGTTTGTGCTAGGATTGTTCGACCTTTACGTGTTCGTTGCCATTATATTTTCATGGACGTAAATGATTTACATGATTTACGTGATGTGATTATTCGGTCTCTCGCGGTGTTGGATTACTATAACGACGCCAGTGATCTTTATATGTCCTACGTTCGCGGTCTGTACCACGTGGACATTAACTTGATCCGTCTGCGGCGTCTTCGTGGGGCACTTTGTTAATAATTCTATTTTATGTTTGTTTTATTTTGTTAAATTTTTGTGTAGAGTTCGAATGATGATTTTTATTTGACTGACGACTTTACTGTAATTTCATATTTTGTCTATTGTTATATTAGTTAGTATATACATAAATAATTTTCATAACCTTATTACACTCTTTTTTTTTTTATTTTTTTTTATACAATTTTCGTTTCACATCCACATATTTTGCATACAATTGAATGATTCTTATAAGCTAAACATTTGTTTGTACTAGTTGTGTGCTAGTTTACAAGTGAAAAATTTTAATTATGTAATAGTCTTTCATTATTATTTACATACATATATATATATATATATTTTTTTTTTTACATATATGTTTAAACATACGTAAGTACATATGAATATAATAGTATTAATTTTGATACAGTGATTATATATGAATTTTTTTTTCTTTTAGCGATTTGTCTGTGTTGGAGGTTGCCGCTATTGAATTTGTCGTCCCTGTCGATTCCTGTGGATTTAGTTTTATTATTTTAATTTTAATATGAAATGTATGTATTTGTATTAGTTAACGTTGTATGTTTTAAGTTTAAATGTATCATCTAAGTGGAATAGGGGGGGGGGGTAATTGGTGTGCTGTCATCAATAATTGTACTGCTATTATTATTGGATATATTTTATAGATGGTAAATAGTATGATTATGGTTAATATGGATAGCCATGTAATATACATAATATCTCCCAAAAAGTCATTTATTAGTCTTTGTGGCATTTTTTCTAAAACAATTTCTTTGAAATATTCTTCGGGGTCTTTTATTTGTTTGTTTATATGAAAGTTTGGGACGTTTTTTTTCCAATCATGATTTAGTATTTCAGTTAAATTTGTGAAAAACATTTTGTCCTTTTGTTCTTCGTGTATAATTTTTAAAGATTTTAAAGTGGTCCAAGATATTGGTAACACTCGTTGTATTGTTAGTGTGTTTGTATTAATTAACTCGCAGGGATACATTTTTGGGATTATTACCTTTTTATTTTGTAATAGTTCGTGGTCACACGGTAGCTTTACTTTAATTAGTCCAGGGTGTTCATAATTAATTTTTAGTTCTTGTATTTCTGTGTTTTCCCCGATCCCGTTTCTAATAAATAATGTTGGTTGTGGATTTGTAACTGCGAAAGTATGAATGCCTATTTGTTTAATTATTGTATCGTCATTTTCGTCTTGTGTTACACATTGGAAGTAACAGTATTTGTTAATTTCGTTTAGGGGTGAATTTTTGAAAATTGATTCGACACATTTTGGCGTTAGTGATATATCTGAAGAAAATTTTGGAATGTAACATAAATCTGTAACAGGAGGGTCACAGTGTTGTAGACCTATTCCTGAAATGATCCTATGTTCATTATTTATTTTATTTACCGCTACGTATGTTTTTTCGGAATATATAATACACGTTGAATTATTTGATTTAAAATGGGCAGGGATATATTGAAAAAGTTTCCAATTGGTTTTTATTTCTCGGATCGGTATTTTTACTTTTACTAAAATCTCTGTTTTAGAAAATTGACATTCTGTTATTGGGATGTTGTAGTATGAAGAAATGTCGTCTGTTGAGATGGCTAATTCATATCCGTCCTTTTTTAATATTTTTGTTAATTTTCGTAAATCGTCATATAGTATGTTTACGTTAATGAGTCTTGGAGGAATTTTCCCTATTTTGCAGTGTAAGTGTGTACTTGATTCCCTTTCATAATTTATGAATTTTATTAACATTGTAATTACATAAAAAATGATTTCTTGTATCCCTTTAATCTCTTTATCTATTTTTGCATTTTCTAACAAACCGTTATCCTTTCTTCTTCGTAAAATTGTTCCAAGCTTTTCTTTAGAATCTCTAATTTACCCGCCGTTATTTGTGTAGTTGTTAAGTTGGGTTGTAATAGTATTTAGATCTTTATGATCTGATACGAAAACATCTCTAAGTCTATCGGCTTGTTCCTTTAATTTTTCTTCGTTAGTGTAAAAATGTTTTATTTGTTTTTCTGTAGCTATATTGCAACAGAAATTGTAAAAATCCCCAATGAATTGTATTCCCCTTCTTGTTCTATAGTTTTTGATTTTATTGTTACTTATTTCTTCTAGTTTTTCCATGTTTTTTTTATTTTTGTCTATGTTAGAGTTAAGAGTGTTTAACAATGAAGAACATTGTTTTAGAGTATGACAGTAAGTGGTGTTTTTGTTTTTACAATATTTTTCTACTTCCAATAAGTCATTTGAAAAGTTGGATTCTTCTGTTATTGTCTTTTGAGTGTATATTAAAGGGATGCTCTTATCGTAGGTAATCGCTTCCTTGATTTCATTGAAAAATGCCCCTGATGATACAGTGATACTCAGTGGCTCCATTGGACTACATGTTCTCAGGAAGAACATACATATTATTGTGTACTGAAACATATTCTAAAACGCAAAATGATTAAAAAAAAAAAGGTGTTGTTACGCTCTTATTATTATTTAGTTATTATATTATGCTATAATTATTGTTAGTTCTTACTTATATTTTTTTTTTTATTTACAGTTGGTTTTTATTTAGTTAGTTAGAGAATGGTTTTAATCTTTGAACATGTATAATATCTGTGGTTTGTTTTCCATTCAATATTAATTCTATTTTGTAATTTACATCCGATATTTTCTTTACTACTTTAAATGGTCCTCTGTACTTATGAGCTAATTTTTTTGTTTTATTTGGCTCCTGAAAATGAAATTTTACTAATACCTGTTGACCTGGTTCAAAGGTAATTGTTCTATGGGTTTTGTCATAATCAAGTTTTTGTTTTTCCTGTTCTTTTTTTATTATTTCTGGTATTTCTTTACGAATTTCTTGTAGTTTTCTTAACGAATCGTTAATTTTGAAATTGTCACTAGTTGGTATAATTTTATTATCTATTGGTTGGTTTGCTTCCATACCGTGTAGTAAATAAAAAGGACTAACTTTAAGTCTAGAACTTGGACATGTATTATATGCAAATACAATCATTTTGTAATAGAGTACCCAATCTTTTTGATTTTTATGAACATAATGTAAGACTATTACATATTATTTTATTCATTAGTTCGGTCATACCGTTTGTTTGTGGGTGGTAAGCACTTGAGAATACTTGTGTAATACCTAAAAGTTTACATGTTTCTTCTACTTCTTTATTTTTAAAGTGAGTGCCTCTATCACTACAAAAATATTTGGGAACTCCATATGATGTTATCAATTCCATTAAAAATTTTATTGTTTCTGCCCCGGTTGCGTTTGCAACGGCTTTTGCAAAAGCCATTTTTGTTGCATTACATGTTGCTACTATTAAGTATTTTTTTCCATGAGATGGAGGAAGTGGTCCAAGATAGTCAAAGGTTAACCGTTGTAATGGTTTGCCTGAATCTATTGGTATCGGCTGTAATAATCCTGGAGTTTTTCCTATCGGATTTTTTACTAATTGACACGAAACACAAGAGTTAATAAATTTTGTAGTGTCTTTGATCATATTATTCCAATGGTATTTTAATTTAAGTTTTGCAAGTGTTTTTGTAATACCGAAATGTCCGCTAAATATTGATTCGTGATAGGCTTTTAAAATAGAATTAATTAAATTTTTTGGGATTACTATAAGTTTGATCAGTTCATTTTTATTCCATTGTTTATAATAAAGTACGTTATCTATCACACAGTATCTTCGTGATTTTTTTTATATTTGTCACTGCCTATACTTTTAAGACCTTTTAAAATATTTGAACAGAATTCGTCTTTAGACTGTTCAGTTTTTTAAAATTTCTATAGACATTTCTTTTTCATTATTATCAATTTTTTCTATTTCTGTTAGGTGTATGGGAAATCTAGATAAGCTATCTGCTGCTAAGTTAGCTGAGCCTGGTTTATGTTTAATTACAAAATCATATTCAATTAATTTAAAAATACTTTTTGTTATCCTAGAAGATGGAGTTTTCATGTTTTTAAAATATTGTAAACTAGAATGGTCACTAAAAACTGTAAATGTTCTGCCTAACAAGTATTCTCTAAAATAATTTATTACAAATACTACAGCTGCCATTTCTAATTCTGTAGTTGAAAAATTTTTTTCCCCTCCTTTTAATTTTCTTGACGTATATCCTATAGGGGTTTTTTTTCCGTTTTCGTCTTCTTGTTCTAAAATGCCTCCTAGTCCTTCTAATGATGCATCAGTAGTAATAAAAATTTCTCTCCCGTCTTTAAAATGTGCTAATACCGGAGCCGAAGTAATGGCTTGTTTTAAATACTCAAAAGCGTGTTCTTGTTCTTTTTCCCATTTAAATCCTACATCTTTTTTTGTGATTTCTATGAGTGGGTTAGCTATTTTTGAAAAATTTTTAATATATTTCCTATAATATGAACAGAGTCCAATAAATGCTCTAACGTCCTTGATTTTTATTGGTTTTGGAAATAATTTTACGGCTTCTATATTTCGTTCTAATGGTTTTAAACCGTTTTTTGATATTTTGTGTCCTAACAATTCTATTTCTGATTGAAAAAAATGACATTTATTAGTTTTTAATTTTAAACCTGTCTCATTTAGTCTAATAAACATTTGTTCTAAATTATGTAATGCTTTTTCGAATTCGTCAGCAAAACAACATATATCATCTAAATATGCTACAATAGACCTATATAAATATTCGCTAAAAGTTTGATTGATAATTCTTTGAAAAATAGGCGCTGAATTTTTCCAGCCTTGTGGTATCCGTTTAAATTGAAATAACCCGAAATCTGTTGTAAAAGCTAATTTTGAGCGGTCTTCTTGTTTTACCGGAATTTGGAAATAGCCTTGTGCCATGTCTATTGTGGAAAAATATTTTGCTCCTTCTAACGCCCTAAATATATCTTTGTTTCCTAAAGTCTACCAAAAAACGATATTCTCCCTTTTGTTTTTTGGGTATAAGAAAAACTGGCGCTGCATAATTACTTTTGCTAGGTTCTATTATATCGGCTCTAATCATTTCGTCAATTAAAAGTCTAAGTTTTTCTCTTTGCGCGGTGAAACTCTATAAGGTGCCTGAAATGTCGGATTTTCCGAACTTAATTTTACTTCACATTCTTCTACCTTTGCACAATTTAAATCAAGTTGATCAGAAGTAAATAAATGTTTATATTTGGATATTAAAATCAATACTTTTGCCTTTTGTTCTTTTGTTAAATCGTTTGATATTTGTATTACTGTCCCTTGTTTATCGGTTATTTCATTTGGAAAATTATTTATTGTAAAAACGTTAGTATTTTGTTGTATTTCACCTATTACCGTGCCTTCATATATTTTTGTGTATAAATTTGAAAAATTGTAAATTGGAATAGTTGTTTCATTTTTCTTTAAACTATTTGTTTCTAATTTTAAATAATGTTTTTGACTTAAGCGATTCACTGGATTTATAATCATTTGTTCATTGTCTATTTTTATATCCGTTTTAATTTGTATATTAGTTATTACTTTCGGTGGAATTAAAATATCTTGAGTTACTATAATTTTTCCTACTATATTTTCTCTTTCTTTTCCTATGTTAGTTATCCCATTGTATTCAACCCATATTTTGTCCATTTTAATACTATCTCCCGTTTTAAAATTTATTGCTTTGTTATCAAAGTCTATAACTAAATTATATTTCAAACAAAAATTATTACCTAATAAAAATTCGCATGTTAAACCTTTGATTACGTAAGCCTTAATTTCGTATTCCGTTCCTAATATGTTTATTTTTAGTTGTGTCGTACCCATATTTTCTAGAATAGAGTTGTCAGCTCCTGTAATAGTTGTTTGTTTTTCTGGTGTTATTAAATTTTTATTTTTTATGAAAGAATACTCAATACAAGATATATTTGAACCTGTGTCTATTATTGCTTGTTTTTTTTTATTTTGAAATTGTATTTCTATGGATAAAACCTGGTTTTTCTTTTTAATGTTATCTAATTTTGTTAATAATTCATTTTTATTTTGTCCGAGGTTGTTTTCAAGTTCTTTTTTATATTGGTTAATTTTTCCTATGTGACCTATTTGTATATTATCATACCAGTTTTTTACAAAAAGTATATGTTGTTCTTTTTCTTTATTTGCTATTTCAGTAAACTGTTTTTTTTCTTCCCGAGTTTGTTGTCCGATTTTTGCTTCAAACCCGGTCTCTCTTAGTTTTTTACATTATCACACTGTGTTGCATAGTGTCCTCTTCTCTCACATTTATAACACGTTATATTTTCCATTTCACCTCTCATTTCTTTTTGTTTATCTTTATTTCTATATTGTTCCGGTGTCCTCGATCTGCTTTGTCTATCTCGACTATCTTGTCTCTTATAATTATCTCTTTGTGATTCTCTAGTGTAACTTTGTTCACGTGAGTCTGGTCTCTCTCTTGAATATGATCTATCTCTATTTCTACGCTGATTATCTCTCGAAAAAGATCGGTTTCTATTATATCTTCTTGAATCCCTGCTTGATTCTCGCGATCTTCCTGGGTATGGACTTTTGTATCTATATTCTGGTTTCCTATAGTAATCTTTATTTCTATTATAATCACGGCCTCTTGTCTCATTATTTCTATAGTAACTCTTGTCTTCATAATCGTCATAATATCTATTTTCTCTAAAATCTACAGATCTATTTGTATTCTTTCCCAGCATATTCATTCTTTTAACTTCTTCCGTAAGTTGTTCTATTTTTAATAATAAGTTTTCAGTGTGTTCCTCGTTCTTTTTTATTTCTTTATTTTTATGAAACTCTTGTAATTTAGTCACTTGTAAATTTAGTAAGTCAGTGTAATTGTTAATTGTCGGGCCTCTGTTATTAATTCTATGTTGCATAAGTTCGTATTTTTTTAGATTTTCTTTTAATTTTTTTAAAGTTGTATTATCTTGCATAGAAATTGTATGTAAAATATTCTCTTTTAGTCCTTTTAAAATGTAAATGCATATATCCTCTTCTTTCATGTGAGTTTCAATTTGTCTGCACAAACTTTCGATCTCAGTCATGAAACTTGTTGCTGACTCTGATTCTCCCTGTCTCCTATTTTCTAAATTTGTCTTTAAAATGGTAGTGTAATCAATAGGTAGATATTGATCAATAAACGCATCCTCTATCTCTTTCCATGTCCAGTTTGTTTTTAAATTATTTAAATTGTCTAAGAAATTGCTCGCAGTTCCTTTTACAAACATTGGTAAAAATTTTAGTTTATCTTTTTCGTCCCAGTTATTAAAGTCAGTTATCATAGAATATTGTTTTAAGAATTTTTTTACGTCCTCATTGCCTGTAAAATAGTCGGGTGTCATTTGTAAATTTCTTTTTCTGTCGGTCATGTTTTGTAAAATTTTTAACTCGTTAGATGATTGTTTTTTTTTATTTTTATCGTCGAATGACACTTCTTTATTTTTTTTGTTGTCAGAAGTAATATGATTTTCACAAGTATTATTGCTAATTTTTAAAGTATTTAAATTGTTTTCTTTTTCTGAATTTTCTGGGAGAATATTCTTATCTTTGTTATGGAAACTTTTATTTAAAATGTTAAACCTATCGAAATTGTCACTACTGTTTCCTTCTGTGTTTTGTTCGTTAAAATTTAATGATTCATATATGTTGTCAGAGTTATTTATGTATTGATTTTTATCGTTATTTATAATTTTTTCGATTGTATTAGTTATGTCCTGAGCTTTGGTATTGATATTTTCATATAATTGTTTTGATTTCTCTACTTCCTCTTTCGTTTTTAAGTTATAATAGTCATTCTCTTCCTCTGAATTTTCCTCAAGCTCAATACCTTCTATTTTGATTCTATTTTCCACTGAGATATTAATTACAGCCTGTTTTTCTCTTTCTGTTAAAGTTTCTCTAATATCGTCAAGTTCTATGTTACCTTTAAAATATTTTGATAAACGAGCTCTCAATTCTCGAACTGTTCCTGTTGATTTTAAATTTTGTGATATACAAATGTCAATTAACTCAGGTTTTTTTTTATTGTAAATCTCTGTTAACGTTGTTATTGAAAATTCTAAGATGTTATTTTTGCTCATGTCCTTTAAAATTTAAAATTTTTATCCATTCGAAAAAAAAAATTTTACAGTATGAAGAATTTTTGGAATTATTTTTCTAGTATAATGGGTACTCTAATATATAAAAAAAAAAATTATGTGTGCAACAACAAAAAAAAAAATTTTCTTTGAAGTAAAATTGAGTATACTTACCCCTGTTGATGTTCTCGATATCGCTCTGAACGATGTTGCTGTCGAGATTGACCGCGTTCTGGATTCAGGGAACTTCCTCTGCTTTCCGTCAAATGCTTCAATAATGTCGTTGAATTTGACTGTGTTAGAAGAAGAAAACGTTCTTCCTAGCTTGTTGTCGAAAATCAACTTCGAAAAAACTTCTCAAATCCGTACAGTCAATCGTATACACAATATATACGCGCAGACTTGGTTTCGTAAAATAACGAAAATAAAATGTTCGTATGTTCAGACAATTGTACACACAAAAATGTAAAAACACACACACACACACACAATTTAAACTTCGGTAGGTAACGAGCCTTAGTTGGGCGCCACTTTGTCGTATACGCCGATCAAATCGTACATATAGACATAAACACACAACAGAATTCAATATTACACTTTAGAGAATCTAAGCCCTAAGCAGTGGCCGAGTCACAAGACCACTCACTCTCTGGTCTCCCTTTATTTATAAAATCATAACCCTATATATATATATCCATATCTTAACCTACTTACACATATTTATTGCTTACATGCTAAAAGTTATTACAATTATTGTTCTTATACCTATGTTAATTATTGTTTAAAATAGTGTCTATTTAAAAATGTTTACGTAGTGTATGTTTATAGTTAATACTTCCTATGTTCTAATTTTTATATTATTACAATATGCCGTGACTACGAATTTACAGTATTGCTTAATACAACAATTGTATTATTATTATAAATTTGCATTCATATATCTAATTCTATTAATCATTTAATAACAGTGACTGTATGTTTACTAAACTATGAAGTAAACGTTTTCAAACTTGGCGATCGCCAGCTAACCATACTACCTCGGTTCTGTTCAGACTTAGGTTGACTGTCAACTGTTGATAGTTTTGTCTCAGTCACATGAGCATTCATTTCTATTTTAGAATTATTAGAATCTGAAAAATTATTTAGATGTGTAAGTAAGTGTTTATATTTTATAATTAATAATATGAGATTATTGTTTTAATTTTGAAAAATCATTAGTTAATTTTTCAATATCTTCAGGCATGGAAGTAGGCCAGCATGATGGAATGTCATATGCCTTCATCGGTATCGATCGTTTCCTATCGCTTGTACAACATCGAGCCTGTTATGATAAATTGCTCATTTAATATATGCTTATCGAAATATTTTCCAATTAAATTACCACGCCTCCTTTGGACCAATACGCAAATCTGGATTTTGCTCTCTTTATGATGGTTTCATCCTCATATGTTTCGGGGCTTATTAATTTGACCAAGTTTTTGAAATCAGAATGTTGTGGACACCACCATTCCGTGCACTATAGATACATATTATTTAAATGTAAGTATACTTTTTAAATAACTTATTACTAATTAGGTGCATGTTTAATACAACTAGCTTTGAGATTTAAATATTTATTAAATATGAACAATTTACTTGATTTACTAACTCCAAACATTCAATATTAAATTTTTTTGTGTTTCTGTTTTACGAGATGTTGATGGTTGAGATGACAACTTGACTTCAGGATTAACTTTTTTGTGTTAATAGGTGGTTGAACTTTAAGATACCCAACTAAATTATTTTCCAACCTTGCCAACTTGTTGTCCAACAGCTTCTCAATTTGACTTAGAGTCATTGCCTTTTCAACATCCTTTTTCTGTATTTTTGTTTTATTAATAAGTATTAGTTTTAGTATTTTAGTTGTAGTTATTAGTATTAGTAGATTATTAGATGTTAAATTTATCTTACCAATTTCATAACTTTTTGTTTTAATTGTTCATTTTCATTAAGCATGATATCATGCTTATGTTGTATTGAATGATTTTTCTTCTTCAAATCATCCTGTAGTAATTAAATATTTAATTTCAAAAGTTGTTTTAACAATTATAATGTTAGTTTTTTTTCAATGTTGTTAATACACATATATGTATAAAGAAACCAAGTTTTGATAAACTGTAGAAACATTTCATGTATAGGTTCATAAATATGACAGCAGCAGTTGGGATAAAACGCAGTTAGACGTATTTACTGCTGCTGCTTCTATGTATGTTAGTCTTATGAGGAAACACATCTGCATATGTTGTTTTCTCTATTTTACAAGTATGTAACAGAATATAATATATGCTCAGCAGATTACGTTAAGCTCCATTAGTTAAAAAATTAGTGTTTACCTATTATGAAACTTAATGGTAAGAACATTATCTGTGTTTTGTATGTTTGTATTTTTTTACGATTATTCATTTTTATGTGAGTTATTAGTGAGTTATTAGCTTTTTTTAGCTGTAAAATTAAACTATTGTAAAAAAAAACAATATACAAACACAGATAGTTTTCTTACCATTAAATTTCATAAAAGTTTCATTCACTCTAATTTTTAAACTAACGTGTTCTGCTGAGGGTAAATTTGCTGTTAAGCACTTGTAAGATGGATACATCACATGCGGGTATTGAATCCTCTTAAGTAAAAATTATTAAAATCTTAATTATTTACCAATTTTAAAACACAGTTGCCAATTTCCTCCTTAAGTTTTTCGCTTAATTCAGTTACTTCACTTAAGTCTGAATGTAAAATATCATTTTTAATTTTAAAATTATGTGCTTCCTATGAATAAAACATTTTAAAGTTTAAAAAATAATAATAAGCATTAATTAGCTAATTTTAAATAGCAGAGTAGGAAATTAGGAATACTTTACCTGTTTTTTAACTTCCAACGAATCAAATAATAATGAATATCCGTGCTTATAAAACTCCAACTCTGATATACCATCATTGGAATTCATATTTTGATATTCTTCATAAGTCTTTGGAAATTTATCCATTTTAATTTAAAATTTCAACCGTTATAAGTAAAATAAAATTTAATGACAATATCAGAAGTATATTTTAAATTAAAATGTTCATTTATTGTAGTGTAGACTTTAGATACTAAACCATTAAATATACATATATTAAATGCATAAGATAATATTGTAAAATAGATCATTTTTCTTATATTTAGGGAAAACCTAAACTTTAAACTTTATCTAATCACATATATTTTATTTTCTCTGTACAATAATACAATGATGTTTAATTGTGTATTTATATTGTGTTAAATGAAATATACATGTACCTACCTATACATTATTAATATACTATTCTTATTGTATATTAATTTAATATACATATATATTTTTTATTGATTTTCTTGTTTATTATTGTAAAAGCTTATATTATGTTTCAATCATTTAAATTTAATTTAGATATTATAATGAAGAAATCATAGGAATAAAGGTGTATCAATACATATTATATCCAGTCCAATCATATTGGATTGCATAAATACAATAAATTCTAAGCAATTACAACCGCAACAATATTTTCTGATGATTATAGAAGTTTGTATGAAGATCTTTGTTTATGATTAATGAAATAAAATGTAGGTACTTATTAAATTATTTATTGTGTAAGATCTATAGGCTAAACATTATTATTGAAGCGTCTTACTAAAAGACCAAATATTTTTTTGTATATTATTGCATAAGGTGTTCAAATTGATGCCCAGCTTCTTGTATACAGTTTTCAAAACGTTCCATTAACTTCCTTTCAGTAACATGTTTTAATGTTTCTTTGGACAAACTTAAACATGCAGATCTTATTTTTTCTTTCATGTCATTGATGTCTACAGATTCAGTTTCATACACTTTATCTTTAAGGTAACCCCATAAGAAAAAGTCTGGACATGTTAAATCTGGAGACCTTGGAGGCCAGGGAATCGGTCCAACTGTTCCAATCCATTTTTCGCCAAATGTATCATTTAAGAATGATTTTACAATATTAGTATTATGAGCTGGGCAACCATCTTGTTGGAAGTACATATCATCCCGTATGTCAAGAGGCACATCTTCCAATAATATGGGTAAAATATTTTTTAAAAAGTTTAAATATTTTTCCCCATTTAATATACCTGAGTAAAAAAAATTAACGTTTAATATTTTTTTACAGATTCAGCTGTTTAATATTTTATCTAAAAAAATTATACCTTCAAAAAAATATGGCCCTAATAAAGTTTCACCTACAATTCCACACCATACATTTGTACTCCACATAACTTGAAAATTACTTTCCCTCATCCAACAAGGATTTTTGTCACTCCAATAACGAGAATTTTGACGGTTCAATATGCCATTATTTTGGAACTTACATTCATCTGTCCATAATACTTTCTTTATAAATGAAGGATCATCTTCCATTTTAATCTGTTTAAATTAATTATCGATGTAATAATGTACAAAAAGATAACTAAATGTTATGAATGTTCTAAATAAAAATGTAATGAAATATTTTTTTTTGATTATAATAGGTATGGTTACTAACCTTAAACCAAGCAATGAAATTCATACGTCTATCATAATCAGTTACACGGAGATGTTGAACTATATGTATTTTATAAGGAAACATATTTTGCCTTTTTAAAACTCTATGTATCGACGTTTTAGGTATACCAAGATCTTTAGATGCTTTGGTTAAAGAATTGTTTGGAAACGCTATAAAATATGTAACAATATTTTCTTCTGCAGGAATATTAGTAACATTTCTTGTGTGCAACTTGTGTTTTCCATCTGGAAAATGTCCAGTTTTCCTTAAACTGTCTACCAAACGTGAGAAAATCATCCGAGAAGGTTGATTTCTGGTAGGAAATTTTTCCTTGTATAGCTCCAGTGATTTCCGACAATTATTATTACACTCCCGGTATATAAAAATCATGTCAACTTTTTCATTGGCGGTATATAATGACATGGTAGAATTTAATTAAATTAAATACAAACTTTTGAAATTAAGTTGTGTAAAATAATAAATATGAAAATAAATAAAAAGTATATATTTCATTTAAATTAATATCAATACATCATTGTATTATTATTGTGTTATTGTACAGAGAATGAAGATTATATATGATTACATAAAGTTTAGGTTTTCCCTAAATAATATAAGTAAAATGATCTATTTAACTACATTATCTTATGCATCCAATAGCGGTTCCCAACCTTTTTGACACTACAGACTACTTAGAATTAATGTCACAGAACATCAATTTTAGACCTATTTTTGTCATAATCAACCAGTTATCTGCAGATCATAGGTTGGTAACCTCTTGCCTAATACAATGGTTTAGTATCTTAGGTCTACAATGTATGTACATTGTACATTCTAATTTAAAGTATACATCTCATATTGCTATTAAATTATACGACATAGTACAACAGAATTGGACTTATAAGCACAGATTTTCATTATTATTCCATTCATTGGAAGCTGAGGAGGTTAAGTATTCCTACTCTGCTACTTAGCTAATTAATGATAAGATTTAACTCTAGTGATAATCTTAAGAACATTGGAAATTCTATATTGAAATTGGTATACAATTCAGATTTTATAAATTTTTAATTAATTCTAACACACATTGCAGCTGTAGCAGCAGCAGTAAATATATCGTACAAGTTGTATCACAACTGCTGCTTCTACATCATGTATACCTTAATACACTTAAAATGAAATGTTTCTACAGTTTATCAAAACTTGGTTTCTTTCATATCTAACATAATTAACATAACAAAAAAAAACTAACATTGTACCTAATTATTAAAACTACTGTAAAGAGAATGATCATTTAAAACAAAAATGTGTGGAATTGGTAAAGTAAATTAAACATTTAATAGTCTAATACAAATAACTAAAACTAAGATACTTAAAGTTATACTAAAAACTAAAATACTTAAACTAATACATATTAATAAAACACATCAGAGCTTTTGGACAAATAAATTGGCTATATTGGATAACAATATTATAGGATTGTTTCAACCCGATTCTTCCTCTTAAGTGATTCCCGAAGTGAAGTGTACAAACCGTTACAAGGTCATACCAACAGAACTTCAGCAACCAGCAATGGAAAAAACATTTAATGTTGATTGTATGGAGTTAGCGAAACAGGTAAATAGTTCGCATTTAATAAATATCAACACCACGAACCCATTTGTACTAAACATGTTAAAAAAAAAAAAAAACTAAATAAGTACTCAATAATAATTAATTTTAAAAAGTATACTTACACTTAAATAATATTTAACTATAGTGTCCACGGAATGTTGGTGTCCAATCTCCGAAGCATTCAGATTTTAAATCTGGTAAAATTGATCAAACCGACATTCCGAGATGTGCTATATCCATGTCTGTGGATATAGAAAACTTAACAGCCAATTTTTCAAAATTACAAAATTAAGAGTTAAAAATGATAATCTTATATTATAAAATATAAATACTTACTGGATACTATATTATGTATACGTTGTTCTTCAGATAATAAAATCTAAAATCTAATGCATGTTGAATCACATTTTTATATGTATATGAGAAGATACCTATCTTCTCTACATCGTGATGAGAACCTACCAACAACCAACGTTTTAAACGTTTCTAAGGTTGGAATTCGTAAGCGCTTGATACGGTATGGGCATTAACCGTGGTATAAGCCATAATAAATAATTTATTATATTACGTGATAAGTCCGCGATTAATAATAATAATAATAAGGATAAATGATTACTGTTTAGGTATCATGTGGTTGTTTGTTGATAAAATGATAACACATTTTTTTTAACATTTAGTTACTGACTTCTGAGTCCTGACACCTGAGTTTCTGACTTCATAATTTTTATGACATTTAAAATTTAAAATATAATCTAAATTTAAATAGTTATTGGGTACATATCTAATTGTTTCAATCAAGTTGATCTTTTTGAATCATCATTATGTGAATTTTTGTCAACGTGTTGTTATCGTCTGGAAATTTTTACGTTAGTTTTAAACTGTCATCAAAAATTCAGAATATGTAATTTTGATAATTTGGTACATTTATCTATAAACACTTACAAGGTACTTTATAATTATTTAATATTTTATTTAAAACGGTTATAGGATGTGATCAATAAAGCAAAATGTTTAATTAGTCTCAGTCATTGTACACCATTTGTACCTGTCTAAGATTTCAAATTTCAAATTAGCTTTTTCATCATAGTTCAATATGCATTATTCAGTTATTTAATTTTTACTTAGCCTATTGATTTAAATTTAAACTGTTATAGGATATAATCTATTTTCTTCAATTAGTTTAATACAAAAGTTTATTAAAATGTATGGTAACTAATTAGAATAAAGCAAAATGTTAAGTTAGTCCAAATGTCATTGTACCTACATTTGTACCAGTCTAAGATTTCAATTTTCAAATTACCTTTTTCATCATAGTTCAATATGTATTATTCAGTTATTTAATTTTTACTTTGCCTATTGATTTAAATTTAATCTGTTATTGCATATGATCTATTTTCTTCATTGAGTTTAAGACAAAAGTTTATTAAAATGTATGATAATTAATTAGAATAAAGCAAAATACTTAGTTAGTCCAAATGTCATTGTACATTTGTACCTGTCTAAGACTTCAAAATAAATGTGACATAAGTTTTTTATTACCTAAATTATATTTTTTTATTGATATTTTAAAGTTTGAAAATTGATTTTTATTTTCAGCAAATTTCAGCACCTAAATATTGAAATTTGCTATTATATTTGACATTATTTTACCTTATTCCTGATTCATGGGCAATCGCTCCATAGAATTCAACAATTTATTTAATAAATATTTTCATTTATGATTTTTTGTTAGTTTGTGTCAATAAAATTATAAAATGTATAACTTTTAAAAGTCTATATTTTATAAAATCATTCATATAAAAGCTATCACTTTGATCTTATGAATGTCTCATTTTTTTCTACTAATTTGTTTAAACACTGTTCGCAACATTATATTATAATGTTGCATTAATATTTGGCTTGGTGTGGTCGGTGCTTCCGATTAATCACGCAATGTGATTCAGAGTAAGCTCCGGCCGCTGCCACTAGTTCCCGGATGGGTGACCACCCGGGAATTGTAGTGGTAAAAAACCTTGCCACATATACATGAGTCCAACCACAACCGTCGTACCGTCCTCCACAGTAAAAACAAACCTATAAATACAGCTAATGGCCATAGTTGTCGTGCTATAAAGATCAAAAAAAAAAAAAAATAGTTGTTCAATTGAATCTATTTTTAACCTCTGGCACGAACCAAAATTCTGTAAGTTAAAATGATCAATCATGTTTAATATGAGGACGGAGTGGTACTTAATTCTGCCAAATAGGCGTCCGAACTAGGCCTTTGTGCCTACTCCCGGACATACAATTAAAAAAAAATGTTTAATATACATTTATACCTAAGTAATAACTAATATTATTACTTGTTGCAAATAAATTAAGTATTGCGAGTGTTATAAACAATTAGTACATACCTATATCTATCTAAATTTTAAAAGACTTGTAGTTATATTTTATAATGTTATTCATACAGAAGCAACTTTTTTTAAACTAATTTGAGCATATGAATAATTAAACATAATTTTAAATAATATATTTAAACATTAGTCACATTTAATACTATAATAAATATAGCAAAAAATAATTTAGTTTACCATACATATCTTAATAGGTCACTTATTTTATACTACAATGTACTAAATGACAAAAATAATTTGTCTTAATATCAAAATTATGGATACATATTTCAAATATCTTCATATTAGTGGCAATTAAATTACAAGTTTTAAAATTGATAGTCTTTGAAAAATAAATAATTTAGGTACTTTTAATTTTAGTTTACCATACATAATATTTTGATGGCTCGCTTATTTTAATGTACCTACTAAAATTTACTAAATGATAATAATTTGTCATTATACCTATTACCTAGTTATTATTGATTCTTAAATATCAAAATTATACATATTTCAAATATCTTCACATTTATGAAAATTAACTTATAAAAATTCATTCTAAATAAAATTTAATATAACTTTATCTTATACTTTACTTATAATTTATTTATTACACATATTTCATATCTATATATTTCATACTGATAATATACTATGATAGTATTATTTAATATACTAGAGATACTGATGCAATTGGACATATTTAAAATACTTACTAATATGTTGATGTCATGATTAGGACTTTGATGTTGTTATAATAAATTAAAATCTTTAACTATAATATTTATAATAATATTAAACTTTACATTTTGTATGTATGTATGCAACTGCATATGTATTTTGCATATTTTATGTATTTTACTTATTGGAGGAAAAACATTTATACATACATACATATATGAATATAAAAATTAAAATTCTTTTAGGTACAAATTGTGTCATGTATTTTACTAATGTTATGTAAATATTGTATGACATCCATGTGATTGGCATTGTACTCCATGTTACAGATGATCTATGTATAAACCTATCGGTTTTTTTTTTATCCGATGACATAGATATTGAAGTAATAAGTATAATCATGAACTACTACATATTATGTAGTAATTCGTGGGTATAATTATTAAAAAAAAGAAAAAATAATAATACAAAATAAATAATAAATACATTTTAAATAAATTCAGTCGAAATTGTATTGTTTTAGTGTACATATTATTATACCTGATTGTACCTGATCATTTTATTATTTGTCTGTTTTTAAAGCTTTTAAGTTCCTTAGTCTAGCCATAACCGTCTTTAATATATTTTAATTAATTTAACAACATCTAAGCCCTAGTTATTATAATTTAATATTGGATTGATCATATCTTAATGTTATGAAAAGGTAATGTTCTTTCAAAATCTATTTGATTTTTATGCATAATTTAGCATTACGCTGAACGCGAAGTTTTAATCATACACGGTTTTGAAACCGATGTTGTCGTTTTGTAGTGTTTAGAAATGTTATATCTAATATTAACTTGATTCAGACAAACTTTGAAAGTAGTTATGTTATTATTTATTATTTAAATTTAAAAATATATTTGTATACATAATTGTATGTTGTATAATATAATTTATACAATAATTTTGTATAATTAGCTATTGCCTATTTATGTACTGTATGATCTTTTTTTATAACTTTATTTTATGAATAATAAATGAATAAGTATTATGTAAAATTATTGAAAAGATAAAAACCGTTTCAATGATAGCATTGTAAATAGTACAATTATGTAATATACATAATATTATAGTATTATTCTTTTTTTTTTTTATTATTATCAATTTGACCCATGTAATATAAAACTAAATTAAGATACCAAACACACGTTTTATAATATAATAAATTAATAGTTACAACCTTAATTACCTGTACACTATCTGTACAGATTATAAAGGTTGTACAACAATGCATCGGCGTATGACAGAAGCACAAAAATATATTATTTTTTTATTAATGGCATTTAACAAATTTAATTCAAAATTCAAATGTAAATAACTTTTTAAATAATGCATAATAAATTATGAGTGAAACATCAAAATTTATTAAAAAATAAACCCTATATGAATCATATTTCAAAAATATAGGTTCCCATTTGAATTTTAAAAGTTACCCCTCAAACCTCCCCGTTCCAATTAAAAAAAAAAAAATTAACATCAAAATAATTTTGTTTATGTGATTTAAAAAGGTTTTCACATAGGTCAATTTTTTCTAATTTAAGGACGTCATGCTGAAATCTGCTGTCACATGAAATTTGGAACACCCTGTATATGGCTCAAATCCGCCCCAAAATAATTCCTTTCATCAACTTTTAAAATATGGCACTTTTTCAGCCTAAATAAATTCAACACTTTTAATTCTCAATATATGGCTCAAATCCGCCCCAAAATAATTCCTTTCATCAACTTTTAAAATATGGCACTTTTTCAGCCTAAAATAATTCAATATATAAGGACTTATTACTTGCCTTCCCAATAATTCAATAAATAAGGTCTTAACTGCCTTCAATAAAATTCTCAATTAATATTCTTTTTAATTCACAAAATAAACTCTTTCTTTTTTTTTTTCTTGCGTGTTCCTTGACGTATAATTCACTTATAATTTTTTTTATTCTATAATTATTTATTTCCGTATTCTTCACGTATAATTTTCTTTAAATAAAATATTTTCCCCTTAATTATAAAAAATTTTTTTTATTTAACAATATATTCTCTTTTTTTTTGTATTATTTTTTAAAATAAATTTATTTATACCATTCTTACGATATTTATCTTAAATAATTTTTTCGCATAAAAAAAAATAATTTTCTTGTAAAATATTTAATTTTAATAAAATAATTTAATTTCCGTAATTAAAAAAATGCTTAAAGTAATTAAATATTTTTCTTCCCTTTTATATTAAAATAAAATTTATTAATCAAAATTTTTTTATAATAAAAAAAATTATTCTTCTGCTATTATATTTTATAAATAAAATAATAAAATAAAATCTTATTTTAAAACTTTTAAATTATTATTTTTTTTTTTCTGAAAAATTTTCTATGTCAAAATATTTTATTTATTAAAATAAAAAAATAAAATATTTCTATTATTATTTTTCCTGAAAAATTATTTATGTCTCTTTTTTTTTTAAAAAAAAAAATATCTATTTATTTGTTTCTCGAAAAATTATTTATATTTGAAATATTTATATATTTTATAACTGAAATAGAGTTGTATTATTTCATTATTGAACAACAATTTTATGCGTAAAAATAATCTAAGTGTACTATTAAAATATTAAATTTATTTAATCGTTGCGTTCTTTTTTTTTTTTATTTTTGCTTATTCTAAATTTTTTTTCTTTTTAAATTATTTATTTAATTTTATCAAGATATTTTATTTAATGTTTCACGGGGAATATATATATATACACCTTCACAATTAAAAGTAACTTATACGATGGAGTTTTTAATTCCAAAGGAGACGCGAACAGAGTTAGACGCTTAAAATTATTCTACATTAAGAAAAAAAATTATGCTTACACAACGATGGTTTGAGTCGATGCTTCCATTCTTCTTGATTGCTGAGCCGTGGTGTTACTTGTTGATTCTTTCTCTTTCGGAGTCGCTGAAGTTGACGTTCTGCAGTTGTCTTCTTCAACAGTGATTCGTTGCCGAATGTGCCTCCGTGAATTCTTTGAAGTGGATATATTTTAAATTTTTTCGAAAAATTTTCGAAGTGGAAAAAAAAAAAATATTTTTCCCGAAAATTTTCTAAGTTCGAAAAAATAAAATTGTTCGACCAAAGAATTCTTATTTGAAAGAATCCTACCGACTGCGCCAAATTTGTAACGTGCCACGTACAATCAGTTGAATGATGTCGATTTGGAAAGGTTTTGTGAAATAATTGAACTCTCGAAATTATTCTAAGTGTTTTTTATTTAAAATTATTCTAAGTCCAATTAATTAATTTAATAAAACTTGTGAAAAATATTCTAAGTCCAGGAGACATAAAATATTAAACTGGTGACGTGAAGGTGCTTGCGCTAACTCTGGTGGATCACGTCTGAAATGTGCCTAATCTGGGCCCCCTTATATATCGTCCAGGGACTCCCGCGGTACCTTCAGGTCCCTGATGGTCATCTGCACCTGCATCCGCTTCTTCCCACGCTTTGCGTTATCTGAACGACGACGTGCGTCATTTTGACATCTATATTCTTCTATCGGGTGGTAATTATATTTCTATATTATTCTACCGGGTGGCAAGCGTACGTGCGATGATCTGCCTTTGACCCTGCACGATGCCGCCGCATAATATATTGTTATAATATAATTTTCGTTGCGGCTAGCGTTCTCACGCCGTTCCGCCGCCGCTGATGATCGACAATTGCTACGTCAATGTGTTAATCGTTCACGGTTAAGAAAATCTGTACTTGATATCACCTGCTCACTTTTAGAATCCAATTATAAGAATAATTGTTACACCCTCATCAAAAAGTGTCTGTTGCACCCCCAATGTTAGGTTATTGTTGGCTATGGTATGTAATTCATATATTATATTTATTATAAGTATCAGAGCACGTTGCAAACCATACCCAGAGAGTTCCTTAAGATAAACCTATGCTAAGTGGAGCTTATCTCTTAAACATAGATTGAAATACCGAAAATTATAATAAAGCTTCACTTAGTTTTAAGCTTAAGCTTAAGTAGATATTGAAATACCGGCCCTAAGTGTTAAATTAATTCATCTGTTATCAAACTTTAAGTTAACATCATAACCTCATTGAACTAAATACTATTTAGTTCAGTGCAAAACCTGTGTCGCTACGTTAGATTTTTTATGTTTTTTATGAAATCATTAAATTAATTTTATAATCATTTTTAAATTGTAATGGTAAACGTGAATTTGGTATGTTGTATATGGGTGAGTGAGGGAAAATAAATAGTGTTATGATATTTTCTTAATATATATTTTTTATATACTGTTGTATTATATGTATGAATATTTTATAAGAGATGTTAGTACGTAAGAAATAAGTTAAGAAAAACTATAGATACCTAATAAGTAAAACAGCAAAATTCAATAAGTTAAGCAATACTTAATTATTCACACAAATAGGTTAAAATAACAATTGTGCAATTCAGTGTCAGTAAACTTTATATTACAGTTAGCATAGTAAGCAAGATATAATAATAAGAAATGTAAATAAATTTGTTTAATAATTTATTAATCGGGTTAAAATAACAATTATATAATAATCATAGTGTCATAGTGTCTATAAACTGTAAATTAACGTAGTAATAGAAAAATGTAAAACAATCGATAGTAATTCGATTGTAAGTGTAATATATAAGAGAGATGGCTAAGACAGCAAAGGGGGTCAGTGGTGGTGATCGTGTGACTCGATCACCACCGGATGTCGTGTTTAAATAAAGTTCTTTTGCGTTATTTTGTGTTTAACTTTATTTTGGTATACGTCCGAGTAATCGGCGTATACGACAATACTTATGTACATCGAATATTCATAAAGTATTTATGGTTTGGATCATAAATATTTTTTTACGTATTAAAAATGTGTTAAAATTTTAACACACACCGGACGTCGCAAATAAACGTCGTTGTAATACTATTATTTTTAAATATAGTAGACTAAATATTAAAAATGTTTTATGCTTTAAATAAATTGTATTTACATTAGAAGCTTAAATCTTATTCACATTTTTATCAAAATGAATGCCTTAGAACTTGATATAAAGAATAATATAAATTGTATTTAATAGAATGGATTGCAGTTCAATACATTGAAGACAATGTATTCTACATGTATCCTTCAAAAACAATTAAGTCTAAAAGAAAGATTGGAAAACAATATATGGTGAAATGGGTGGATAAAAAACCATATCTAGCTAAGGTGCTAAAAAGTGGAAGTAAGTTATATATAGTTATTAATTATTAAAAATGTAATACTCTATAAAAAATATAATTATGATAAATAATCAATTATATCAAATAATATATTAATATTTATTGTTTGTGTAGCCTATATTGATACATACCTTTTATCTAATAGATAACAAAGTACTTATAAATTAAGAAATTAAATACATAATAATAATATAATCATCAGTAAAAACTAAATAAGCCCCTATCGCATTATTTTTCAGTTTAGAATTTTTATAATATTTTATTAAATAATGGATTTTATTAAATATCTAGATATTTTAATAAATATTAACTAGGTAATTTAAAATATTGTGATTTTATCATATTGATAGTTAGGTAGGTAAATTATTTTCACAAACAATTACACATTTTGTTTTATAAAGGTAATTTTACACACTTTTTAGAACTATCTTGGTAGGTATTAGGTATGACTCTTACCATATTATAATACCTATATTTAATACTCAATCTTTGAAAAAATACAAACATATTTATTACAAATATATTTTAGATTCTGAACGACACGCGACGTGATAAATGAATAGATTTTACAATGATGCGCGTTTTTATTTTTTGTGCCTGCCATCATGTTTTAGAGTAGTAATAACTAATAGTGTTTTGATTTTTAACTTCAGCTCCTCTTTGAAAAAGAAAATTAATATAATTAGTATTTCGGGGATAATTTTCAGTAGTATTAAAAAATAACGGGAAAATGGATTTTTTACCCTTAATCAGTTTTTGACAAAATCGATTTTTTTATTTTGCTGTAACTCAAAAAAAAAAATCATTGTGAATACTTTAAATTTTCTCCAGATGTTTACGTTATCTATTTAAGTATGATCAAATTTTCAAAATATTATGACTTTTTAAGCTATATGCTGACAATTGAAATTTTCGATTTTTCTAAATTTTAGAATCTGAACGGAGTGATGAATGTATAGATTTTACAATGATGTGTGTGTTTTTTTTTTGTGTGTCTGTGTACAGCATAACTAGTCGAAATATTGCTTCAATTTCAAACTTTGGGGGTGGTTTCCGATGGCAAAGTGAATATTCTTGGTGTATTATAGAGGTCAAGACTCAAGAGTAAACATTGTTCAACAGTTTTTAAATAAATCGAGAAAAACGAAAAAAAAAATGACAGAAAAACGGGAATTTTTACTCAAAACCAGTTTTCGACCAAATCAAATTTTTTTATATGGTTGTAATTCAAAAACTAATCACTGTAAATACTTGAAATTTTCACCAAATGTTTATGTTAGTGTTATCTATATACAATTGAATTTTCAACAATTTTTGACATTTTTGAGTTATTTATAGAACATAGAAATTTTCAATTTTTATGAGAATTTTTTTTTAAAGTGTCGATACAATTTTTTTGCCAATCAAAATACTTGAAAATGCAATACAAAGTTCCTCATAAGTTATTCTTATAGTGATTAAAAAATTATAAGAATACATAGGCACAATTTTTTTTATTAGCATTTGAAGTTCAAATATTGACAAAAATTCGTCAAAACCATGAATATTTGCAAAATTATTTTGTAGGTATAATTCATAAAAATTGTTGTATAAGTAACTAACAGTTGAAAATTCAATACGAGATTTTCCATAAGTTAAGCTTATAATAATATGGTATAAATCTAGTTTAGCGGCCACGCGAATTTTTCGATTTTTTTTGCCGAAACCCTAGAAAACCAACGTTTTAAAAACGATGGTGCAAAAAAAAATTGGCGGAAATCAATAGTTTTTGAGTTATACCATTTTGAAATTTGAGTTTTTCTACAATGTACTTATATGGGTAATTTTATGCAAAGTTTCGAGCTAAAATAGTGTGGCGCAGTGGTCTGCACCCAAAGTACCATTATCGTGATCTCGGGTTCGAACCCGACATTCAGAGAAAAAATTTTTGCACTTTTTTCCTCGTTTTTTCGTCGAATTAATTTTGCCCCTTTTAACCCTGCTAGGTGACTCAGTGCAACAAAATGCATTTTTTTAACCCTGTGACCTACTCGAGGTGGTGTTGCATAGCAAATCGAGGGATATTTTCGATTTGTGCGGAGCGGAGCGACGGCGCCGAGGAGCGTAGCGACGAGTGCCGAAACACGCGCAGTCAAATTTTATGCATTTTACATTTTTACATTTTTTAAAATGCATTTTAACCCAACTCCTACTTGAGGTTATGTTGCATAGCAAGTCAAGTGATGTGTTCGTTTTTAAAAGTCTGAGTGAGCGCAGCGATTAGGTAATCCGATGTCCGTTATCGAATGTACAAAACTCAAATTTCAAAATAGTATAACTCAAAAACTATTGATTTCCGCCAATTTTTTTTTGCATCATCGTTTTTAAAACGTTGATTTACTAGGGTTTCGGCAAAAAAAATCGAAAAATTCGCGTGGCCGCTAAACTAGATTTGTTCCAATAATATTATAAAATAACTTAAATTCTGATGTATTCAGGCCATTAAAACATAAACCACCTTTTTCACCAACCATTCGAAATGATATCCTAGGCTGACAAATCATCTTTGTTCAGAATCGTTTTTTGTATACAATGATAACTATTCATATTTGATTTATTCATATTTTTTATTCATATTGGATTCAAATTTAACACTCCTATAATATATAATAATGATCCATACGGCACCTTATGTACAGCAGAGTGGTACCCACTTACCCGCTTTTTTTTTTCTTGAAATGCCAATTAAAAAATTTGGCTTTCCAAAAAGCTTTAAAATTTAATACAAGGTTTATTATAATTTGAATTTATCGTAGTAAAAAAAAAAAAAAATCGTTTGTCATAATTTTTGATTATAAGAATTAAAAGTTCAAATGTTTACGAAATAATATATCAAAATCTAGAAAATTTGCAAGGAATTTTGAAATTGAAAATTCATAATTTTTGTAAATTTACACCTAAAGTTAAAAAACCCAATACAAGTTTATTCATAAGTTTTCATTTAAGTAACTGTAAAAAAAATACTTGTGTCAATTAGATTTTTGATTTTTAATATTTTATATTTATCAATGTTGTGATATTTAATTTTTTACGAAATCGCGTAAAATAACGATATATTATCCTAAAACGATTTAATATATTTGTTGTTATTAAAAATATATAATATGTCGAAGAAACTTGATACTTTCACCAGCAGTTAAAATTATAATTTTCTTTACATAATTTTCTTATGTTAGTGATAGGCGTTTGAAATATTCGATTTTTTTAAGTTAGGTATTTTTTTATAAATTTTTATAAAAAAATTTCGCTGGGACAAAATACCTACTTGAAAATATAATAAAATATTCTATTATAGCTGGACTTACGGTTATTAAAAACCTATCAAACTATAAATATTTAATTATTAACAAAGTTACCTAGTTAAAATCACATAATATATATTTGCTTATTATTTTATAGTTAAAAATGTATCAACAATTTTGTATAAAAAGCTAAGAATTTAACCCTTTGTAGACTGGCGGGACTTTAAAGTCCCGGCGAAAAAAAAAATTATATAAAATAGTACATTAATTTTATAACGTTGGTAACGCCTGCCGGGACTTATCAGTCCCATATATAATCAAAAAAAAATAATAACATTATCACAATCATACGTTATCAGTGTTTTTATCTGTGTCGAAAATTTCAATTACGCGTTTATGTATTAATGGTAAAGTGCTGACGAAAATCACAACTATAAATTAATTTTGAAGGTAATGATGCACTTTTTTTTACTTATTATGTGTAATATAATATAAGGAATGTATAAAAACATTTATACTTGTAATTTTAACTTTTTATACATATTAGATTGTATTTTGTGGTGGGACTTGAAAGTCCCGTCAGTCATTTAGATTTTTGCATAAAAGATCTGTCGAAATACATTATATTCATTTTCTAAACTGTTTTGTTTCTAACATGCAAAGAAGATGAAACCGACTACTATAGAAGAAATTGAATGCATGCTAGAAGAAATTCCCGATGATGCTGCATTCAATTCTGACATTGAAGATTGTTCAGATAATGATGAATTTGACCCATTACATAATGCTACTTCATTTGTTGATTTTGATATTGAAAATATGGGTATGCTCTCAAGTATAAAATTAGTTTGATTTATTATAATATTACATATTTTTTAGAAATTGTATGTGTTGATGAATTGGGAGATTTGGATACAAATAAGGAAATCTGCGAAAGCTCAACTGATTTTTTGCTACCAACAACATCTAATGAAGATTCTGAAAAAAATGTCTATAATATTGGTATGTTGTAATTAATTATAAAACAAATTAATTTTATTTAATTATATATTTGTTTTTAGACATATTAGATGTTGACTTGGGAAATGTGAGTACAAAAATTAAAAAAAATCAAAAGGCTGGACAAATTAAAAAAAAAAAATTAGTTCAACTGCTAAAACACCCAGGGAAATAAATTCTGATTCAGCTGATGAGGACCATGCATTCAATCCTGGTGGAAAAGAAAATGTAACATACCTACGTCAAGGCCTGAGTACAATCTACCAACAGGAGCTAATGAAAATTCATTTTTGAACTGTAATACTCCTACTGATGTATTTTTAGTGTTCATGGATTGTATTTTAGAGGACATAGTATATCAGACAAATCTTTATGGAACACAAAATGGTAAAAACTTGAATATAAAAAATGAAAATATGTTAGCATTTATTGGTATAAATTTTATTATGGGATACAATCGCTTACCTTCATGGAAAGACTATTGGTCTACTTCCCCTGATTTGGGGGTAAAAGTTATTGCTGAATCAATGCCCCGTGCTTTATTTGATAAGATACTTGTAAATCTACACTGTAATGACAACACTACTCTGCCAGAGAACAATAAAGATAAACTATTCAAATTAAGGCCAATGATAGACAAAATGAATTCCGTTTTCAAACAGCATTATTTTGGGACAAGGGAAGTGAGTGTAGACGAAAGCATGATCAAGTTTAAAGGTAGATCGTCACTAAAACAGTACAACCCAATGAAACCGATTAAAAGAGGATATAAACTGTGGTGCCTAGCTGACCAAAAAGGTTATATTATGAATTTCAAGGTTTATCAAGGCAAAGAAGAATTGGTGAATTCTAGTTTTGAAAAATATGGACTTGGGGAACGTGTTGTTCTAGAACTCACACAACATTTGTGGAATCAAAACCGAGAGGTTTATTTTGATAATTACTTTTCATCTACATTGTTAATACAAAAGCTGAAAACTGAAAAAACACTGGGCTGTGGAACAATTCGAATAAATCGAAAAGGGTTACCATCAGAAATGACATCTGATAAAACACTAAATCGAGGTGACCACGATTCAAAATATTTGTCAGATGGAACTGCATTTTTCAAGTGGAAGGACAGTAAGCCGGTACATATCATTTCAAACTTCCATGGATCTGAAACGACAACTGTTACAAGGAAAGAAAGAAATGGCACTTCATATCCAGTTCCGTGCCCTACAGCAGTTGCTGATTATAATCGTTTCATGGGTGGAGTAGATTTGGCAGACCGATTAAGGGCATTGTATAATGTGGAAAGAAAATCTCGTAAATGGTGGCACCGAATTTTTTTTGGTCTTATAGACATTATGTTTGTAAACTCTTATATAGTTTATTGTGATTTATTTGAAAAAATAACTGTTGTGCAATTTCGGAGAGCCGTTGCACAAGGGCTATTAACAAATAAACAACTAAAAAAAAACCAGTCACCACAAACTCCAAAAAACATGAAACGACGCAAAAATGCATTTTCCATGCCACGAGATGTCAGAACAAGTAATACAGGAGTTCATTGGCCGGAGTTCATAGAAAAAAGAGCAAGATGTGAGGTGTGTAGTTCCAAAGGTGTGGAATCCAGACCATTTTCTATTTGTAATCATTGTAAAGTACATTTGTGTGTCAATGACAAAAAAAATTGTTTTGTCGAATACCATGAGATGAATTAATATAAAATTAATATTATTTTTTTTTTTATTATTTATAAATATTATTTTCTAGATAATGGTTTTATCAGAAAATTTTATGAATTAAGTTTATCAGGTTAAATTTTTTATTTATACTTACCTAGGTATAATGTGTATTCATATTACAAATGTGCACAATAATAATAGAAAACATGCTTATATTGTAAGATAATTATATCTGTGAAGGAGAAAAAATAAACTATAATATGATGATTTTGAGTTATAGTTTTTTCCACAAACTTCAAATACGTTTAAAGACTTGTTTGAAGTTTTAAGTGTTTATATTTTTAAAAAATATAATTTAAAAATGTCCTTAATTTTATAATAAAAAATACATTGCTTATATGGGAAAAAAAATTGCTCTAAATGGCTGACGGGACTTTTAAGTCCAGACCATAAATGACTGACGGGACTCATAAGTCCCAGGACAATAAAAGGATAATGAACTACATTTTTAAGTATTTTCAATTTTTTTTCCATTTTAACATAGAAAAACATAAGGAATTGGCAAAAAAAATTTTTAAGTTTTTTTGTTTTTCTAGGTTTGGTCTAGAAAGGGTAATGTAATACAAGGTTATCTATAAGTTCTTCTTATAATAATAATTATATAAATATAAAATAAAATACTTCACAGTTTTAACTTCATACTTTTTACTACAAGTATAAAAAACATAATTAGATCTATCTATTAAAATTAAAATTAGTTAGGTTAACCCATTTAGAAATGGTAAAGGCATTAACTACAAAATATATAGATACAACAATAACAGTTATTTTAATAGTATAAATTTATTTACTTATAAGTTAGTAGAAACAACCTTTTAATTTTATATTTAAATTTTAAAGATAAAGAAAATATACAGAAGTTTTTAACTGGTAAGACCGTAAACCATATTATGGATGAACCAACAACACATTCAAGTATAAGAGCTTTATTTCTTTATTTTTGTTATCTTTATATACAATTGTATTTTATTTTTTAATTAAAGACAATATTGTAGGTCAGAATGGTCTTTATAAAACAGATGCACCAAAAAATAGTGAAACTTTTGAACTCTTATCTAGTACACTGGATGAGCCAATAATGCATTCTACTCATTCTAGTAAGCACGTTACACCTTAATTTTTATTATACCTATTTAATGTTTAACATAAATATATATAATATTTTTTTAAATTAAATTAAAGGCCATGTTGTAAATCAGAATGATATTGGTAAAATTGATGCACCAAATAATAGAGATAATTTTGATTTGTTGTTCAATAATATGGATGAACCAATAATGAATTCTAGTAAGATCATTATTTCTTTATTTCCGTTGTATTTATATTATCTATTATATATATATATTTATATAAATATACATTTTTTTAAATTATAGATGAAGCCATAGAACAGAACAGTTTTAGTAAAATTGATTCACCAGAAAATAATGAAATTTCTACATTGTTGTACCATAATATGGATGATTCAAGTAAGTGTGTTATGTCTTTATTTTTAAGTTAATATGATTCATGTTTAAACTAGGAACTTAATTTTTTTTTATCATAATGATATACGAATAGTGAAAATTGTGTTTTGAATATTATTTTATGTAATAAGACCATACGTGGTATATGCAATAATATGCATGTATTAATGTATTATAATGATGTATATTGTATAATGATGAAATTGAAACTATAAAAGAATTATTGTCCAAACATGTTATTTCCTTTTACATTTAAAAATGTCTGATTTTATTATTCAGATTATTGTATTTCTCTTTAAAATATTATTACCTTTATTATTTGTTCAATACTCTTTCTTAATATTTTAATTAAATTAATAGTTACAAATTAAAGTAGATTTAATCAAAATAAACAAATCTTAGAACTTATCAGCTATAACATATTTTAATTGATAAAAGATTATGGTGGTAAAAAATAATGTATGAAAATCATGTGAAATAGTAAGAGAAACAATAAATTATTGTATAATTACAAAATAGGTAATTGTTATAGTTTTTTTTGTATAGGAACAGAGGTTGAAATTAAATTAACATAAGTTACAACCCATGTATTGGGTTTAAATTTATTTAAAATAATATTTGCTATGCAAATAAAATCATAGTTAGAAAAAAAACTATTAGAGAAACTAAGACACTGAGTATGTGTTTAATAAGATATACCTATAGGCAATGTAACTAATAGTAGGTTCACTTTTAAATGTATTTTAATATCATATATTCATATTTATTAGATGGGCATTGTGGTGATAGTACTGATCCAGTTGACGTTGACGTTGGCGTATTGGGTATTGTGGAAGGTATCGATTTGCATCAATTTGAAACTGATTCAACATCTACTTCAACGACTACAGAAGTATACAACAGTCCAGAGTACACACCATACAATGAACGCATCCAATCAGAAGAAAGTGATGAAGAAGAAAATCAAGAATCAATAAGTGAATCACATACTAATAATGCATTAGTACCAACAGAGGCAATAATTATAGACAGAGCGAAAAAAAGTCTAAGTACTAAAAAATTGATAAAAAACAAAAGAGTTTTCTGTTTATTTTGTGAAAAGTTGGAAACAAATTTTCCAAGACACTTGGAACGTAAACATGCATTCGAACCAGAAGTAAAAGAATTTATCTTATTACCAAAAAAAAGTAAAGAACGTGTTATGCACCTGGAACTTTTGAAAAATAAAGGGAATTTACAACATAACAGGAATGTTTTAGAACAAAACAAAGGGTCGCTAATTGTTGGCAGAAGACCACCAATGTCTAGTGAAATTGACTCAAGTAGTTTTTTGCCATGCACACATTGTTTCAAGTTTTTTAAAAAACAAAAGCTATACCGACATATTAATAAATATCCGTTCAAAAGTAGTGCAGTTGCTGATGGTTTGCCGAAACGTAGAAACAATTTAATGCAAAGTGCAACACTATTGCACATAGCTAAGGATCACACACAACTGCAAAACGAAGTTTTTGCATCTATGAAATGTGATGATATTACCTTTATTGCTCAAAAGGATGAACTGATATGTTTATTTGGCTCAAGACTTCTGAAAAATCACAGAGAAAGGCATTTAAAAAATTACATCTCACAAAGACTTAGACAACTTGCAAAATTTTTACAAATTTTACGTGGTTTAGAACCTGATATAAAAAATTTGAAAGATTTTTTTGTTCCAAAACACTATAAAACTGTTGTTCAAGCGGCTAAACAATTGAGTGGGTATGATGAAGAACGCAACTCATACGCTCACCCAACAAATGCACTCAAGATTGGACACTCAGTTTTACAGTGTGCAGATATTCTTCAAAGTCACTTTCTTGTTACCCTTGTTCCTGAAGAAAATTTACAAAACTTAAAATATTTTATAAAAGTATTTAATAAAAAATGGCTATATTCCATATCTTCCAATGCGCGTGCAGATATGTCAAAAAAAAAATTTAACAAAAGTATCAGCTTACCAGATGCAAATTATATAACACTGTTGCATAATTTCCTAACAAACCAACTCGAAGAAGTGAAATTATCAATTGAAAACAATAAAATAAATCAAGACACATACAAAATATTATGCCAAAATTTACTGACCCAAATTGAAGGGCTCCGTGCAACAACGAGACAAGTCCACTTTTTGAAATTGTTCAGGAGAGACATTTTATTTCACCAAAACTTTAATAATTTCTATTTCTATTTGTAAATACGACATTACTATCTTTGATAACATATAAATAGTTGGGTTAAGTTAAATTGCTTTTTAAATAAACGTCTGATCTTTTAAAATAGCTTGGAACTATGAAACATATGGACTTACCTGGTTTTTTGCTCATTTTGGCTTTATTGCCACTTTTATAAATAATTGTAATACTAATCAATAAAATAAACAAATGACATTGTGATAAAATTAGTATTGAAATAAAACATATGGACTTACCTGGTTATTACTCGTAAGCATATTATGTAATAACATCATATTATACTATAAGGTTTTTCAAAAACTAAATAATAATTTATTTTTTTCTAAGTTTAAGCATCAACTAATGTACCTACCTATAATCTATATATTCATCAATTATTTTTTGAAATATTGTATTACATGTTTTATTAGTTATATTTTATTAAGTACATATATCTTTTTAATTTACTTTAAGAAGAGTATTACGTAATAACAAACACTTTTTTAATAATATTTATATTACTATTTTAACAAGAAATAAAAAATAAAATAGAAATCACCTTGAAACATTCAATCAAAATAAATAACATAATAAATTTAACAATAAACAATAAAATGAAATACATATTATAATATTTAAAATATTATTTTACTTTTCCTAGTAACAATATGACAAATAAAAAACAAAAACATAATATTTCAACTCTTAGTAATAATAAAAACATAATATTAACAAATTTTATTAATATTTACTAAAAAATTATTGTATTATAAGTATACAATATTGTTCAACACGAGGCTAATAAAAATGAAAATAAAAAAAAGTATAAAAAATTTTGTCAAAATATAAAAAGTGAAAATTAATGATATTTATGAAATTTTATTTAGTTAGGTAAGAATAAAAACTTATAAAATATGATTAACTTTGTGTTGTGTTTAATTTTCATAGTCAGAGCCATCACTATTATTGGTATTACTTTCTTCAGCAGCAGTAAGTCCAATATAAAACCATTGGTATTCTTGGGGCACATATTTGCTTGCTAACAGTGTAACATCATTGAATTTGGACAGTTTCAGTTTAATAGATTCATTGTACAATCTTAATAGTCCATTTTCATTTATAGTTAGTTCTTCGCAGTTTTATTTAAAGTGTACTTTTCTTTAGCAGTAGAATTTCCAGATGTACTACAAAAAATACCTTCGTTTGTATATTCAACATATCGGTAAGCTATAATAGTAAATTTTACTTTCTCTTTGTTGGTTATAACTTTTTTAGCTAATGGAGATAGATAACTATTAAAATCAAAAATCATACTTTGATCAACATGAACAACTTTAAATTTTTTATTTATTTCTGAAACCATTTTTTCATATTCATCTGCTAAAAATACCCTTCTACTTTTCGACGTACTTTTTCAATATGCCCAAAGCACCTATCACAGGACAGAAAACTATGCCCGGGCTCAGGATATCTGTGAATAATTGATTTGATAGAAAAAGTTGGAGTGTTGACCACAGCAGATATGTATTGAAATAGTGTTTTATTTTTATTCTGTGCACTGCAGTTATCAGAAAATAAATATAATGTTTTTATTCTTGGACTTAGTATGTTTTTGAAATAGTGATGTAAAAAACTTGGGAATGGGACTTTTCGGCGCTGCCAATTCGGCACTGCCATTTCGGCTCTGCCGTTTCGGCGATAGATATTTTCGGCGCTGCTGTTTCGGCGATAATGACAATACATATTATAATGAAAATTATTTTTAGTATAAACAAAAATAAAAATTGCACAATAAAAATGAATTTAAATTATATTAATTATAACTAAAAATACAAAAATTATAAATTAATAATAAAAAAACGACATTCACGACCATAAAAATAGTATAATAATAGTGTATGGTAATAATTAGGGCTGGAATTTTAGCATAAAATAATATAATATTATAGTCAAATTTTTAGATATAAAATAATAAAGATTAAAAAATTATGTAGGTACATTAGTAAAAAAAATAATAATATAGTCAATTAATGTTTATAAAATTATTATAGTCAACATTTTATTTCAACGCTATATTATTTGATATTCCCCTGATAAATGTTTGAATGTCATTTTTATCGTATCTATCAACTAGTTTATAAATACGATTGTCTGTGTCTCTAAATTTTTTTAACTTTTTCCGTGGACTATTACCCGTTACCAAATGCTCATACTGTGTATCCGTTCCTGCTTGTATTTTACGTAATGTATTTATGAAAGCCCAAATTGTAGGTTTGTTTGCCATTAACTGATTTAATCTTCTATTCGCCGCTTCAGCATGGTTATTTGTACGGTCTTTATTTGTTAATACACTTTCGTATAAATTCCACATTGCCGGAGAAAATCGCGCAGGCCGTCTACCTTCACGACTACGATTTTTCCGACCAATATAAAAGTCTTCGAACCAATCTAATAAATCTATAAGTTCTTCGGGTAAACTTTCTGATAAAATGTCTAGCGCATCATCAAGATCTGATATAGGAACGAAAGCTAATGCGATAATACTTTTTACGTGTATGCAAAATTCTGGTTCATTTTTATAACGAGATATTTAATGTAGCTCACCTAATTTAGACCGAAAGTTTTGACATAAGTGAAAATAACACCCAAATATTTGTACATTAGGGAATGCATTTTTTATAGCTGTAAAAGCAGCAAGTTCAAAATCGCAAGAGATTGAGTCTGGATTCAAATCTGGTTCAAGCGTTTTTAACATGTTTAATAATTTTTCATAAATATTAGCTTTTTTGCTTGGAAGTAGTGCATATATTATCGGGTGTACACCTCCTAATGCTTCCGCCAAAATAACATAAACCTGGGAAAATAATAATGGAGCAATTCTAAAAGTGCCGTCACAGTACCAGGTTCGGGAATTTTTTAATATTTTTAGTCCACTAAGTCGGCCAAATATTAAGACCCTATCTGTTTCCTGCCCACTATCTGCTAATAAGAATTGTTCACTTATTCCATCATTTGGCGAGTAAGTTTTGTATATTTCGGGTAACTGTAGAGTTTTTAAATTTATTGGTGCCGCTGGAGCTGAATTTACTTCATTTCGTTTTCTCCTAATCATTTTTCGTAACGCTTCATTATTTTGAAGGATTCCCTAAAAATATACAACTCTTAAATACGAGGCTAAAATTGTACGTCTGTGCACTCAATGCGAACATTGACTAAACTACGTAGTAGAATCGGCCTATATTTATTTATGCTGAATATGTATACTATTGTTATGTTTATATAAATATATTTTTAGGTACTTACTTTTGCTGACTGTGTTAATCCGTTAACACATTCATTTATTATAGTGGAAGTTGTCTCCATCATTTCAATTGCCCGTCTTTTCATTTTTGTGACTACGATATTAGCTTCGATTTCTATAGATTCAGAATCGTGGGTGTGTTCTTTTGCAGGAAGTTTGATAATCTCTAAATTATCTAATGAAGTATGCACTCTTGCTGGACAAATATCTTTTCTTCGACATCTCCAAAACTTTACTTGACTATTCGCACTTAACTTATCGAAAATGTACATATAACCAACGTGTCTTAAAATTTCACGATTACGTTTTGATTCAATCAATGCCATTTTTACTGCACGTTGCACGACACAACACTACACACTGTTTTACACTTCACACATCAGTGTTAAAACTTATTTTATCATATCTAGGCCTTTCCGATCAAATTATTACCGTTATATACCTATTGGGTATCATTTATTATTATTTTTATTACACCATACATATATACAATATACATAGGTACAAGTTATCTTCGATAACAATTTTATCGTAGCTAGTAGTAATAGTAACCAATTAGTACGCCCGGAACTAAACCACTAATAAAAACTAAAGTAACAATACTATAAAAATAAAATATAAAAATTTTTTTCCAATTTTTTTATTTTTAGTTATAATTAATATAATTTAAATGCATTTTTATAGTGCAATTTTTAATTTTTTTTATATTAAAAATAATTTTCATTATAATATGTATTGTCATTATCGCCGAAAATATCTATCGCCGAAATGGCAGCGCCGAATTGGCAGCGCCGAAAAGTCCTAGACCCAAAAAACTTATCACTTCATTCTGTCCTTTTTTAGCTGATGATTCATTGTACATATAAAAATGAGATTTGCCTGTACCCGCCGAATGTATACAAAAGTTATATGACCAAAGTTGCCTTTTATAAAAGACATCTCCTGATGGGATGTGTGGGAGTGGCATATTCTGTTGAAAATCAAAGCTTAAAACATCAATTGAATCATTTTGTTTGGCTTCAGCTGATAACTGTTTTAAATAAGTGTAAAATACTTCTGCTTTCCGCAAATGAATTTGTTTTTCTACTTCAAGATTTGCTTTTTCTTCTTCATTGTTTTCACTGTTAATAAATTTTTTCAAATGATCACAGGTTTGACAAGTGTCAGATCTGGGAGTGCCAAATGATATGTTGAAATTTCTATTGAAATAATTAGCAAAATAGTTGTATTTCAATTTAGGTTTAACTTGTTCACCATTTTCACTGTTTAAAAATGCATATACATCAGGTTCATATTTTTCCAAATACATTCTATATAATTTGACAACTGAAAGTTCAGGAGACATGTATCTTACATTATTGTTGTCAGATCTACTGTAATGAGATTGTCTCTTAGGAAATGAATTAATAAACGTATCTAATTGGAAACATATATTGTCAGGTATTTAATTTGGTCGACTATGATGCTTACCACGTTTATCCACTGGGCTGGGAACATTATTCTTCAAATTGTTTATAATTCTTTCTACTCTAGATTTTCCAACTCCTAAAAGAGAACAAAACGCCTTCTTGCAAACTTGGATAATTTCTAAACCAATTTTTATCTCATATTTTACAGAACACGTTTTACTTGATCGACTACCATCTCTTTTCCTTTGACGAATAACAGGGTTGACTCTAATTAATCCAGCCAAATATGTATCTTGTTTATTCTTATCACCTATATTATTAAATGTTACAAGTAAGTTGGTTTTTTGGTCATCCGATACATTAGTGAAACATTCTTTATTACAATAACAGTCAGGGCCTGTAGTTCTAGGTGGAACAATTTTGTCACGCAAAGAATTATGTTCAATACCATCAGACCTACTCTTTTTGTAATATTACGTTTCCAATTTGATTTATTATTTATTCTTTTCTTACCATTACAAATAGATGTAGGTTGTTCATCTTCACTGGATTCTGATATAATATTAACTGATCCTGAGGGTGTCGTTGGAAGTAGTTCAAAATTATCATCTGGATCAGAATCAAAAGCCAGTATGCCTCCGAGTTCGTCATTTTCAATAATTATGTAATCTGGATCTTGAATGTCATCATCAAATGATGAGTCAGAAAAATATTCATCATATTCAAGTTGTTTTGCTATATTATCACAGTTCATTTTGAAAAATAATACAACTATATAGAAAATAAATAACACTGTGCCCGTTACAGCAACTAAATAAAAGTAAAAACAATACATGAACAGTCTTATTATTTATGACTAGAAATAGAAACAAAATTCCAAATACCAACAATTAATATTATAAACATAGAATAGATTAAATTTAATCTATTCTGTGTTATAAAGTAGGTGATTTTATTATAATAATAATAATTATTATAAATGATAATGAGGAAAATACGAGGGAAAATATGACTACTATCTACTAACTATATACTATTTTTCAGTGTAGCCAACAGTTCTGCGCAAAAACCAGACAAGTCAGGACTTATCTGGTTCTTGCTCATAATATCTTAAGCCAGACAAGTCCATTTACTCAATAACTCCGTAGATAATCATTGGACATGTCTTGTTGTTGCACACAATTTTAAAGAAAAAAAATCTGTATATGATAACATCAAAAAGTGACTTTTGAAAAAAAGTGGACATATCTCGTTGTTGCACGGAGCCCTTCAATTATTCTACTCAATCGCCGCAGATCTGGTGAAGTCCAAAGAATAAAAGTAATAGATTACCTAAATAGAAGTAAAAATAAAGTTCAAGAAGAAATCCAAAAATCACTTTCAGAAGTAGAAATAAAATTATCAAAAAGTTTCGAAAGATTTGAAATAAGGGAAAAACGTGGAAGAGCAGTTCCAGTTTTATTGACAAGCATTATGAAAAAATCTATAGACATTCTTTTAAAAATCCGAAATGCAGCTTGTGTATTTAAACAAAACGAATACTTGTTTGCAGTGGCGTATTTTCAAATTTTTCTGGGGGGGGGGATCCACAGTTTATATATAATTAATATAAACTATGATAGATTTTAACAGTATTACATCTATATACTGTTTTTGAAGGGGTTAAATTAAATATATATACTCGTATATATTCATATGTATATTATATTTCAAACTATATAATAAAATATTATTTTATAAAATAAATTCCAGTCGTCTTGATTATTTTGCTAATTCAGCTATCACTTCATCAACAGTAATTTCAACTCCCCTATGAATGTTTAACATGGCCAATCCATTTAGTCTTTTCTAAAACAAAAGAACCACAAATATTAGTTTTACAATTTAATTTTTTTAATAATATCTTATTACCTCAGATATAGTATTTCGTAGATATGTTTTAATTCTTTTGAGAGATGAAAAGTCCGTTCATTTGAAGTCGTAGATATAGGAAGTGTAGCCAAAATTTGAAATAACTTATTTACGCCTGGATATATGTCTGAATTACACAACTTCAATGCATCAATGGAATTCTTTGGTTTCATTTCTAATTTTTTAAGTTTCCTTTGCCAAAGTTGAAACTCTTCTATTATTGAAATATTACCATTTAAATATTCTTCGTAAAATTCAGCTAATTTTTTAAATTCTTCTTTTGTAGAATTTTCGTCAAAAAGAGAGTGAAAACTTGACAAAATATCAGTATGATTAAGAAATCTAGATTTTAATTGACTTATGAAAGAATCTAAGTATAGAATAAAAACCGATATGCGAAAATATTCTTCAGGATCATTAGTCTGTACGTTTATTCTATGTACTTGTCTTTTATTAATTCTTGGGATTGTAATCGTCACATTAAAATTGTCAGCAATTTTTTTGGCAGCTAAAAAAATGTCTTCAAAATTTTTCTGAGCGTGTTTTCTATAATCTTCTAGCTCGATCAAAGTATCTTGAACTAAATCCATGGCCAATTTTAAATCAATATCAACTTTCTGAAACTGTTTTGATAGTGGTAGTCCAAGTCCAAATATTTTCGAAATAGTAACCATTGTAATTATAAATTCTGGTTGAAGAATTGAAATTCGGAAAGCGCCAGCTTGATTTGGCGTGTCTGTATTATCCCACTCACAAATTTCTTCAAGAGCTTCTTCTACACATTCAAACAATTCTAAAAAATCGCTAACTGAATGATATCGTTCAATCCACCTAGTTTCACAATTTCTCTCTAATGATTTTTTAGAAATATTATTTTCTGATATTTCAATAGCTTTTGAAAGTATAGATTTTCGTTTCGGAAACATAAAAAAGTCTCTCAATTTTCCTATCGTTCCCATACAGTTGCGTATTTGGCTAACGTTACATGATACCGATACGGCAAGATTCAAGGAATGAGCAGAGCAATGTACGTATAAAGCTAAAGGATGTTCTTTTTTTACATAAGCTTGAACTCCATTATATTTTCCAGCCATCGCTGCTGCACCGTCATACACCTGACCCCGAAGATATTGTGTATTTATACCAAACTTTTTAAGATTATCAAGTATAAGATTAGATAAACCTTTTCCCGATGCATCAGTGGTTGGAACAAATTGTAGAAACTCTTCGTGTAATTCAAGGCATTTTAAATCAATATATCGAACGCAAATAGACACTTGTTCGATACCAGCTATATCTGAAGTTTCGTCGACAAGAACTGTAAAACATTTGGCTTCATTTACTCTGTCTACTATTTTATAATCAATTATAGCATTTTGACTAATAGGACTTGTATATTTTATGATGCTAGAACTTTCAAGGTGTATTTTTAGAGATGCATCACCACGAGCTCTAAAGCGTAATAAATTACGAAAATTTATACTATAAATTTGTACTTAATTTTAGTATATAATAAAGTATAATAGTAGTAAGTATAATATAAGTATAATAAATTTGTGTTGGCTGGTTAACTAGTTTGTCGTTACTCGTATAGTTCTTGAAGCAAAATGAGACTAATAGAAAATATGTAATATCTTATAAAAGATAAAAGCCACTAATTGATATTATATTATAGCTATACAACAATTATTGTTAATTCACATACACTCAAATCCGTCAATAATTAGTTTTTCTGTGCGATAAAGTTTATATTTTTAAGATACGGGTACCGAATACCAAAGGTGTAATACAAATATAATATATTTATACCTAATACCTATTGCCTTTATCACACAATACAATTAGTCGTAACTTGGAAATCTTCGTCAGAATACACAGAATACCAAATTATATATAAATTAGTAAATTACTAAACTATTCTGCATTTCTGCAGGAATTTATGTATCGGTTTTTTTTCTCTGGGGGGGGTCCAGTACCCCTGGACCCCCCGTAAATACGCCACTGCTTGTTTGCAATTCCTAATACTGCAGTAGGATGTTACCGTGGCTCCGACTGTCTGGGGAAGGCAGCAATCGAATGTGGATCATCAGCCCCAGAACTGCTTACTTCAACAAAATTACGAAAACATATTGCCACAATGTCTCAATTATTAAATTTAACTACAAATGACAGAGAACAGCTTGCCAATTTTATGGGTCACGACTTGGCAATACAAAATACTATAGACTACTTAACGAAACATTACAAATTAGTCGAGTTAGTAAGATACTTCTTGCAATGGAATCCGGTAATCTTCATGAACTTAAAGGCAAAACGCTAGAACAATTTGACTATTTTTTGATGCCTTCAAATTCTATTGAAGGTTCTTCTGATTCTGACGATAATGAAAATGTTACAGGTATTTAATTTTATTTACTCTAAAATATTAAGGTTATTAAGTTAACTGAATTATAATCATATTGTATTTGTTCTCAGATTCTATTGGTGAAAATTCATTATATGTTGAATGGAGTGACGATGAGAAGATAATTAATACCAGCAAACACACATCTAACAAACAAACGTCAGATACAAAAACTAAAACTCGTGTTGATTACATTAAATGGAGTAATGGTGAAATGGAAGCAATTAAACGTTTTTTTGGTAAATTCATTGCATTACATAAAATTTCACAGCAGCATGATTGCCTATTAGCCATAAAAAAAGAACCAGCTTTGAGTAAAAGACCTTGGAAAAAAATTAAATTCCAGGTGGCCAATATTATAAAAAAAATCATTAAAGTAGATACAAATGTTTAATAATTTGTTTTTTTATGAAATGTATATTTAAAGTGTGAAATATATTAAATTACTATTAAAGGTGTTTTGTTAGTTATAATTATATATGTAATATGTATCATGATATTGAGGTTATCTCATTTAAATAAGTATTATAGATATTATGCTGTAAATACTTATACTAAAACATTATCATCGGAGTTCATGTGAACCTCAGGTATGTGTGTATGAAAGTGTTTCAGGGAAGTCATAACGCTGGAAGTCATAAGTGTATCTTAAAATTGCATGCAATTTTTTTCTATAATTTCAAGTTTTATACTCAAAATTACTACAGATTATTTTTTATAACAATTTAATGTCAACAAAAATGTTCTAAAATAGTTATTTAGGGTGGAATCCGTAAATGCCTTAAAACTCATACGGAGTCCATTTGATACCACGCGCTGGGATGTGTTTGTGTGTGTGTGTGTGTGATAATAATATTTTATGACGCTTACGAGCCCGGGCGCGAACAATATATTAATATACTTCATCATTTATCTTAACTTTCTGCTCAAGATTTACAGATATTTTATGAATCTCAATTTTGAAGCACGTTTGGATATTATTAAGATGATATTCCTTACAACCGAATGTCTTCAACAAATTCACCATCATCTATTATTATAAGAACACCTTCTGGTCCTTTTACAGTTACTAAATCAAAGAAAAGTTTTTTTTATTAATAACCAGTTAAAATGAACATTTTAAATATTTTTGCATTGGTACCTGCTTTAAAAAATTATAATTTTATGTTTTAGTGATTTTTCTCTAAAAACTCAGTGTTGTTCTAACTTGGAAATTAATTTTAGTAAATTATGCGATGAGCTTATATAATATAATGCATACTATAATCGTTTTTATGTTTTCATATATGTTTTAATAAGGACAAAATTGAGGATGAATAGAACCATTAATGTGGATTTTCCTTCAATGAAACCTGTGATTTATGATTTGTATTGGTTTATGCAAAAAAATAAATATCAATAAGACCAAGAATTAGTTTTCAATGTTGCAGTTTAGCAGTATATACATAACAACTTGAAACAGTTTTTCTCAACCACTTTTGATATAAATTATAATATTTTCATGTAAATGTATTCCAATATATGTTATTAGTCATAGATTATATGTTGTGTTTTTATAATCATTTTATATATTATTTTTTTTTTTTTTTTTTTTTTTATTGAAAAATATTCATAATAGTGTACAGAACTAGAATACAAATATATATATGTAGTAGAATTAATTTACCCCTTTAAGCGATGATTGTGATGGGGTAAATGAGTTAATTGACAAAATTGTATGATACTTTACAAAATACAAAGACTAAATTTCTAAAACTTAAAATTAAAGCTCACTAAACAGCCAGTTTATAATAGATTTCTTATTATTATAACGTTAGATTTTTTATTTACATTATTAAATATACTTTGTTTAAGATACAAAGGCATTGCATTGAAGTTTGTAGGACCTAAATAATCCAAGAAATGTTTACCATATTTTTTTTTGTATACTTAACTTGTAGATCATATGCTCTACATTCACGTTTATTTAAATTTTTATGATCGATATTTCTAGAAGCACTTAAAATGGAAAATTGTGCATACAGAGACCTGACTGGCAATACCTCCAACTCTTTGTAGTTAGAAACTGTAGAGCCTTTTAAATCATACTTATTTAAACAGATTCTTACCGCTTGGTTTTGTTGGGTTTTTAATGGCCTTATTGCATTGTCAGCACAACCTCCCCACATTAATAACCCATATTGTAAAATTGATTTATATAAAGCATTGTATATGATACACATAATACTTTTGCACAATATTTTATTTAGAGTGTATAATTTAAAAATAATAGATCTTAAACGCATAGTTAAGTCCGTTATATGTATATTCCATCGTAAGAAACAGTCAATGATTAAACCTAAATATTTTACTCTGGTTACGCGAATTATTTTTTGACAGATACAGGAAGTTAAGAAGACATTTTGCGTGTCACAGGAGTGTATAATAATTTTATCTATTGGTATATATTTATTTGTTATAGAAGATGCAATAAAAACACTTTTGCCTATATTTAAAGTGAGTTTTTTTTCAGACAACTTAATAAATACCTTGTTAACTTCTGCTGTTGCTTTACGTTTGACATTATCCCATGTATTGCTTGAAAATAGTAAGCATGTATCGTCTGCATAAGAAACAAGTTGACCGTCTAATTCTAAATTACAAATATCGTTAATATATATTAAGAACAATATGGGACCTAGAACACTGCCTTGAGGGACACCAAAAGAAATTGTGTTTTCTTTACTAAGTATACCATTTATAGATACTTTTTGTTTTCTATTGTTTAGATAGCTTTTGAACCAAGCTAAACTTACATTTTGTATACCTATTCCTGGAAGGATATCAGTAAGTATTTTGTGGTCAACTGTATCAAAGGCTTTTGCCAAATTTAAAAAAAAACGCTAATACCTTTTTATTATTATCGAGTTCATTATATAAAAATTTGGTTGTCTCATAAAGCGCCCCAGTTGTACTTATTCCTGGTTGAAAACCGAATTGATTTTTGATATCAAATTGTTTTTTTCTAGGTATATAATTAGCCTACTTTTAACTATTTTTTCTAATATTTTAGAAAAATTGCAAAGTAATGATATTGGTCTGTAATTTGATAAATTTTCTTTAATTCCTGATTTATATAAAGGTTTAACTATAGCTAATTTGAAAATATCTGGGAAAATTCCTTCTTTTAAGGATGCATTAAATAACATCGTAAGAGGATTTACAATAAATTTAGATATTCTTTTTAACGTCTTAACTGATATTTTATCAAATCCTGCCGAGGAGTCATCCTTTAAACTATTTATGATTTTTAAAACCTCTGCAGAATCTATATTTTTTAAAAATATTTCATTAAAAGTTGAACTACAATACATATTATTATCTTTGGTAGAAATCTTTTTGAAATTTTTTGTGTATTTGTCTCCTATACCTGTAAAAAATGTATTTAATATATTGGCTGCTCTGAAAGGTTCTTTTTGAGGATTTATATGTTGACCATTTGTAAATAGGGTATTTTTAAAAATTTCATTTGAATTGGTTTTATTTTTCCCAGTTAATTTATTAATAAGTTTCCATGTCAATTTAGGGTCATTTATTGTTTTAGAAAATTGTTTTTTTATAAAAACAGATTTTCGCTGCTCTTACGAGTGAAGTTAATTTATTTTTGTATTTATTGTAATAATTTTTTAGTTTAGTGTTATCTGGATGTTTTTTAGTTTTTTTTATTAATTCATTTTTTTTACATGTGGAAATTAGTAAACCTTTTGTCATCCATTCCTTTAATCTTGTATTTTTTGAGTTAATATGTATTAATTTACTGGATTTTTCAATAACATTTAATATTTTTTTATAAAATAATTCAGTTAATTCATTAACATTTGATTTTTTATGTAAAAAGGACCAATTTTCATCAATTAACAATGTGTCTAGGAGATCATAATTAATAGAGTTTATAATAATGGTACTTTTTTTATTATTTTTAACATAATTTAACATTGGAATTGCAGTAATTATAGAAAAATGATCTGTTATTTGGGTTTGAATTACACCAGAATTTGTTTTGTTTAATTTAGATTCATTTGTTTTAATAAAGATGTGATCCAAACACGAATGGGTACCAATGTCTTGAACTCTAGTAAATATGTTAATAAATGATTTAAAACCAAATTCAGCCATCATATCTAGATAATCATTATTTACATTTCCTATAATATCAATATTTATATCTCCTATGAAGACAGAACATTCATTATTCGTAATCTCATTAACGAAAATATAACGTAATGTAATTAAGAAATCATTAGTATTGCTAGAGGGAGACCTATATACACAGTAAATGCACGTATTTTTACTTTCATTCGTTACAGTTAATCTTAAAATGTTGCTTTCTTCAAAACCATATTCAAATAAATCAAATGTAAGATTTTCATTAACAAAAATAAATAGACCATTATTTTGATTACGTTTAACTGTTGAGAAATAAGTATTGTAGCCAGGTATACTATACACACAATTTGTCATATTATCATGCCAAGTTTCCGTTAATATTAAGATATCTATTTTTTTTAAAAGCAGTTCATTTTCAAAAAGTAAGATAAGTTCATCAAAATTAGCTATGATACTTCTAATATTGGTACACATTATACCTATATAAAAAGTTATTCCTCTTATTATCTAAATTAAAATTATTTGTAAATTCTGTTATACATTCAAAGTATTTTGTATTGTAATTATTATATTTTATAATATCTTCTAAGATAGTCATTAATAAACATAAAACATAAAAAAAGGAATACAAGATAAATAGTTTTGAGTATAAATAAATCTAAACAATCTTTAAAATAGAATCTTCATTCTCTATAGTAATTAATTTTGATTCATCGTTTTTTTTAACAAAAATTTTATTATTATTAAACCAAGCATATTTATATCCAACCTGTTTAGCAGTAGTTTTGGCTTTATAGAAGAGCGTCTTGTTTGAATAAGTCATAAGATTATTAAAGTAGACAGGAGAGTTGTTCCATGATGCATCAAAGTGTTTTGCAATCAATTTTTCTTTCTTGGCTTGTTTCATGAATTCATTTTTCTCAGCTAATGAGTTAAAGATAACCGATATTTTCCTTGGTTTGTCGGAGTATTTAGATGGGATTCGGTAAATATTATTGACAGAAATTTTTGTACCCAGTTTAATGTTAATTTTTTCAAAAGTGTCAGTATAATTTTCATTCTTAGACTCCGGTATACCAACAATTTCTATATGACATTCTAATGCCTTTTGTTCTAGAATGTTTGCACGGTTGGAAATAGTGTTTAGTTCCTTTTTGATCTTCAAGTTTTCTTCTGTGATACGTTTATTTTCATTTTTGAGTTCAGTAATCGACAAAATTATTTCTTTTAATTGTTTACCAAAAGAATCAAATTGGGAGCTCATAAAATTAACAGAATTAATCACTCCTTGTAAAGTTTCTTCAGATATTTCGTTTATATTATTTTCTTGTGAAGGTGATTTACAGATTAAGTCAGAATTATTTTTTGTTTTACAAGACGAGCAAGACCAGTTAGACTTTGCTTTTTTATTTAATTTTCTGAAGACTGATTCTCTAAAAGCTGCACAGGTGAAATGTAAATGTTCTTTACAATTAAAACATTGAATTTTGTCCCCTTCAAAAATTTCTTCATTGCAAATTAAACACAACATTTTGTTTGTGTACGTATACGAAATATATTAATACACTACACATACGTCTAAAAACCAGATAAGCGAGCTAAAATTTCACTGATACGAAATAACGACCGTTCACTATCATATGTAGACAATAACTATTATAAATATTATATTATTATCTTAGATAAATTAATAATATATATATATATATTTGTATTTAAATAGAATCTTGTGGAAAGTAATTAAAATATACAGTATTTCTTTATGTGTAGCTTCAAATCGTTCCTATCTGATATCTTCCTTAACCTATGGCTAATGTTAATGTCTTATGGACCATTTTATACACTTTTGAACTTGTATATTATAAACTTTAAGAAAGTAGATTGAGTTAGTTATCTAGTGAGTTATACACTGGTATTAGATAGTTATTGTTATGTTTAATAATTGATAGAACTGCATTTAATATTTTAATTAAACATTTTATTTAATAATTCAGTATACAGTTTTCAATACAATATATACAAAACTAACATGGTGATGATAATGTGTGTACACGTATAAGGTTGATGCATTGTTGTGTAACTGATAATGTACAGTGTTCCCATGACAGTTATTTGTGTTATGTATAACAGCAATAAACATATTATTTTTAGGCTAAAAAGCGATTATGAAGTCAGAGCCGTAACAAGCTCATTTGACGCCTGAGGCAAGTTTGAGTATATACGCCCCCCTTCTGTCAAAAAAAAAATCATAATTTTTTAAAATGTTCAACTATTATATGTATTTGTTTATTAAAAGAGCAAGCAACAAGTATTTATTTTAAAATTCATTTTTATTGTCATACAAAAAATAAATCTCATAATTTGACTTTTCTTGATTTGATTGCCGCAAATTCATCGATGACATCTTCGAAATTAATTTCTCTAGTCACTTCATTTTCTATTGACAAAATAGATAAATTCGAAAGTCTTTCCTGGCCCATAGTTGATCTCAAAAAATTTTTTATGAGTTTGAGTTTGCTAAAGCTACGTTCACATGTTGCTGCAGTTACAGGCATCGTCAAAAAGATTCTAAATACTATTTCTATGTTTGGATAAGATTCTTTTAAATTGTAGTCTTGAATCAGCTGAAGTAATTCAATAACAGTTGCAGATTTAATATAGTCAGGAATAATTGACTTCACTACGTGCTGAAAATCGGAAATCTCATCAATAAATTCTGCACCATTGATGTCTTTTTCGTATTTCATTGCTAAATCCATTGCGGCTTTTTTTAATTCTATAGTACTCATGTTGTACAATGATTCACCAGACAAAAATCCGAAATCATCAGAAACTTCCATTAACTTTCTATATCTCCAATTGAGTTGATTTATGAAAACATCAACTGCATTGTTCATATTGATGCGAAGTTGTTGAATTTCCGAAATATATATTCCATCGTCTTGTCCTTCGTACAATTCCAATCTTTTCTTTTTTTTTAATCTCATGGATGTGTTTGTTATTTCCAAAGTAGTAACTAATGTAGAAGTGCGAGTAAAATTTTCTTCGTATTCTGTATCACGAAATTCCTGCAGAGAATTTTTTAATGCCTGAATCAGACTTGCAGCTTTATCCAAAGTCAAAGTTTTCATTTGTAAAGCTTTAGTAGCACGATCAACTTGACTTAATATTTGATTCCAAACATCAAGGTAGAAAAGAAATGTTGAATTAATGTTTTTGAGTAGACTTAGAGCAGAGGAAGTAGTGTCTGCATTTATAGAATTGGCTATCATATTTTGAAGTACTCCATAAACTTCTTTAATTTGAGTATTCAATGGTTTTATGGCATTGGATTTTGAAGACCATCTTGTGTCCGAGTGTCCTTTTAATGAAACTTTTAATGTTTCCATCAAAGTAGTCCAACGACTTGTAGAGCGAGAAAAAAATTTAAAAATGCTTTCTACGGTTTCAAAAAAATGTTTCATTTCTGCATTGATTGAAGCAGAATGTACTCCTGCCAAATTCAAACAGTGGCTTGCACATGGTATATAAAGAGCAAGATTATTTTTTTCTTGAATTCGTGCTTGGACTCCACGATAGTTTCCCGCCATATTGGCACCATTATCGTAGCCTTGTCCTCTTGCATCTTGAATATCGAGTTGATCATCTTGTAATTTCTTCATTATGTCAGATGCCAATCCTTCGCCAGTCTTTTCTTCAGTTATAATGAAGTCAATAAAACTTTCTTCTATCTTTACTTTTCCATTAGCTATATAGACATATCGAATAATTTCCGACATTTGTTCATTATGAGAGACATCAGGAGTGCAATCAAACAGGAGACTATAGTATTTAGATTTCCGAATCCTTGATAAAATTTCATTACGAACTTTCTTTCCTAATAAATTCACAAATTCATTTTGAATTGTTGGTGATAGATAGTTAACTGACCTTTTTGTATGATTTGAAATAAGCTCATCTAATGTTTTGTCGTACTTACTCAGTAATTCAACGATATCCAAAAATACGCCACTTCCTTGTACTCCAATTTCTGACGTTGAGCCTCGTAATGCTAAATTGTTTTTAGCACAAAATATAATCGCATTTAAAATTGCCCGAAGGATGTGACGCCACCGCTCTTTTTCTAAGAAAATTGCGTTTTGCAATGATTTATCAATACTTTGTGAGTTTTTCAATCTAGATTCTAAGGTTTTCCATTGAACAAAATATTTTCGATGATCTGGTGAAGTCTCGTGATCTTCAATTCTATTTATATTTTTCCAGTCAGAAAACCCTTCCTGACGATTAGCAATCAAAGGTATCTGACTTTGTCGATATTCAAACAGGCAACAAGGAAAACAGAACAAAGCATTTTTATTCTTGGAGTAAATTAACCAATTACGGTCTATGGTTTCACTGTTGGGTAACTGTTTCTTGAACCAATGAGGAAGAAATCGACGTCCATCTTTGGTTTGAATACTTCTAAAATCGATATTTTTACCCTGATCCGGGCCATGCAAGACCAAAGTTATTCTCAAGCCATCTGTCATATGTACCCATGATGGAGGGTTGTTGTAATCGATACTGTGTTGTTGAGTAACAGAAATTATCTTCGAATGACTTAATGCAACACTTTCGTTCCTATCAGAAATTTCTAAAATTGGCGTTATACCCGATATCTCCATCGTATTGTTCGATGACTTTGTGATATTTGATTTATCTTTATCAGATATCGTAGTTAATTTCAATTCATCTGGTTTAGTATCTATTTTCATGGTCGTATCATTCAACGGTTCTGGATTATTTAAGTTGTTATTTTTTTTAAAAGGAATGCCGGGAGACTCGTTAATTGTTGGTGCATTGTTAAGATCATTATGGATTTTCACAGAAACATCAGATTTGTTTAATGATGAACAAGGAGACACCGTTGTAGATGTTGAAACCCACCTTTCAAAAGTATTTGCCAACTTCTCGTTTTCAATTTTAATTTTTTTTTTATTCTTGCGATTTTGAGCTCCACTATTCTTTCTCTTAAACGTTTCGGACATAATTACTTGATTCCTAAATCATGATCAAAATACGTAAGTTGTAAAAATTACAGGTCCCTACGACTATTTTGTAAATAATAGGCCGTGATGCCTGATCACCAAAATACTTCGCGTTTGCGTCTCACTTCTACTCACCGTCCAACCATCACGAATTAGGCCAACGAGGTAACGACAATAAATTTATACTAAAAACGGCGATTCACGCCCAATGAATATAACGTACATCTTACATGGTACATAATCTACATAATATTATATAACACACAGATGACAGTATGCTACATTGCTATAATTATAATAAAAAAATAAAACAATATAAATAACGAATAATGTGTTGTACATGTGTGAGTGTGTAAGCCGGTTGGTGGTGGCAGAGTGGTACGTGGCGATTACCGATACGGCGATAGGTACCTATTATTATTTGTATGAAGTACCTATTATTATTACAAGGGCTAGGATTTGTATGCAATAAAAATTGTAAAATATGCATTTTAATTACCAAAATATGCAAAAATATGAATTTTAATTTTTTAAATATATACACAAAAATAAAGTTACAAAAAAATATATTTATTTATTGAAATACATCAGTGATTAGCTGATTGTGTTATAATACGTATAATTAAGATTAAAAATTAAATTATTTATCTAATTTTTGCGTGCATTAATTATTATCTTGGCAATAAAATTTATAATTCTTATTCAATAGTAGAAATATGTGTATTCTATGCTACGACCACATATTTTTTTAAATTTTCGAATATAAATGATCGGCGAACGTATAGATACAATAGGTACATAGTATATTGTACCATAGGATTGTATAAAAATAAAATTTATATTGGATCAAAAAACCAAGTTATAGACTTTGATCAGTTTAATTATTATCGGCTTAAATACAATAAATACAATCATACTACATATGCATTAAGCTCAATATAATATGTAAAAACATGCAAAATAAAAATAGTACCATTTTCATCACAATAATATAAATCGTGGACATTAGCAAAAAAAAAAAAAACATGCTGTTGCATACAAATCCTAGCCTTGATTATTACAATAGTTCATTAAATTTTTAAGTTTAAAATAAACAACTACTTACCAATTTACAAAATGGATGTTCAGTTAGGTAGTCAGTTGTCCGATTGTATCGTGTACTGAATAATTGAGACACGCAGTCAAACTGTATACGATATTTGAATAAGTGCAGAGTGATAGTGATAATTGCAGAAATGCAGACTGATGGACAGTATAAATATAATAAATTAGCCGCAGTTGTTGACTTCGGCTGGGATTTACCAAAATAAATGTTTATCGCTCGCATATGCCATAGATACTAATAGACAATAGACACCAGTACACGTACACCACTGATTACATAACGATAATTCAATTCGGTTACAACTTCCAATGTTTTCGTACAATATTTACTATTTAGTATGGAATCACAATAATAACAGTAGCAACATAATTTTCAAATGCAAAGACACTGAACATAATTCATACATTAAACTTATAATAAAGTTAGGTAATTGAATAGTAAAATATATTTTTAGGTAAGACTGTAAGACATTTTTGAATTCTCCCTATGTACTATATTGGTAGAATAATACTTTAATTTAAAAATTTTATCAAAATTTAGCGCCCCCATTTCATTGGCGCCCGAGGCAAATGCCTCAGTCGCCTCACCCTTGCTACGGCCCTGTATGAAGTTGTTAAAAACAAAACGAAAAACTTTCTGAAATTAATGATAAGAATAAAACAATTATTTTTCATTTACAAAATAAAATTAAATGGTATGACCAATTTGTGAAATTGGAAAATGAAAGGTTTGAAACTGAATTTTCAAATAAACTGAATCGATTATTCACACCCACACATATTCAACTATTACTTAATCAAAAAAAAAAAAAACTTATAAGTGGACTCCTGAAAATATCTCGTCAGCAATTACCTTGAGGAGTGTTTCACCAAAGGCGTATAGGTTATTGAGAACAAAGAAAAATTTTCCTCTACCATGTTACTATTAATAATATATTTTATTGCTGATAATGACTTTAATTATTTTAAGTAACAATAATATCATACATATTATGTACCTAGTTCTTAATAAATTCATACTTTATTTTTAAAACATAATACAACAATATTTTAAAAAAGCACATTTTAAGGTATGTCTACACTTCGAGCATGAGCTTCAAAATTTTCTTTGAATCCAAGTTTACTTAAAGCGTAATTTCACTCATGAAAACTAAGGGTAAATAATAAAAAAGATAAGAAAATAATTTTTTTAACACTATTATTTGTATTTTCAAGGCTAGTCATTTAGTAAAACAGATAAATTAACGGTTTTAAGTTTTGATGAAACATACATATCAAAAAGAATTTGTTTTGATAAACAAAATGAACAAGTATGAGGCCCATATAAACATGAAAACTGTGATTGCTCGAGGTAAATTATGAAATTAAAATTTTCAATATTATCTGTTTTTGACTATCGTTCATAACTATAGGTTTGGTAAAAGATTGGAAGCAACCCATATATTATGATTATGACACCAATATGACAAAAGAATTGTTATTCGATATCATTAAAGAGCTAGACAATATTGGTTACGATACTATAGCGATAGTCAATGATATGGGCCCATCCAATATTGGATTGTGGAGAAATTTAAATGTATCAATAACCAATTCATCATTTGAACATCCATGTACCCAGAGAAAAATCCATATTTTTGCAGATGTTCCTCATTTAATGAAACTCTTAAGAAATAATTTACTTGATCAGTATGTATTTTTGAAAATGATGAAACAGGCTGATATTATTTATATATATATTTTTTTTAGAGGGTTTGTATTACCAAATAGAAAATATGTTGGGATAAATATATTTCAGGAACTTATCAATTTAAATTCAATATATGATTTTAAATTTGCATACAAAGTTTCTGATAGACATTTGTTAGTTGAAGGACCCGGTAGAATGAATGTGCGATTAGATATACAGCTGCTAACAAATAGCGTTGCAAAGGAAATTGACTTTTGTGGTGAACAGCAATATATAGATAATTGGCAAGATGTAAGAGTTATAATTAATTTTAATTAATAATTATATTTAAGCTTTCTTAGAATTTTCTATTTCTCGTATAATGATACACAATTTTGTATGATGATAGGCTGCAGAAATGATTTCTATGATTGATCAATGGTTTGATCTATTTAATATACAGCAAAAGCTTGATAATGGTACAGAAATGTATGGACTAAATTCAAAAGATCAAAATGAACTGATTGACAAAATGAATAATTTTATACTGAATATGAGAGTTCACAAGAAACAACATTTTCTCCCATTTCAAAAAGGTTTGAAAATACAATATTTTTTTATGATATATATCTGAATACAATATAAATCACAATTTGTTTAAGAAATTTTAATATGTAATAAATCTTTAAAGAATTTATTGAATGATTTAAAAGAATTACATGGAATTTCTTATATTTTAACCCAGGATGCATCAGGATGCATTGGAAAATTTATATAGCTATTTAAAAGGTATGGCGGGAAGTGCAAGTTCAAATATAACTGCCCTAGACTTTAAACATTGGTATGTTATATTTATATAATGTAAAAAAATTCGAAAAATGTGCTAGGTAGCTAAAGTAAATTTGTTTCTTAATTGCTTTAGCTTAAGATGGTTTATACTGGGAAAGCATTCGAATGTTGTGTTCACGAATAATACAAACACTGAACAGAGAATTGAAACAAACTGATTAGAAGAAAACGACTGCTTAACACTTACAATCATAACTGATTCTAGTCTTGATGAAAATGACCAAACAGTTGTCACTGATGATGTAGCCAATCTGGAATATAAACAAAGCTCATTAATATTTTCTATAAAAATATTTTGTTCTAAATAACATATATCCTATAAATGTTTTCAGATTATCAAATGATATTTCACCTATATCATAAAAATATTTTTTGGCCACTTTTTAAGGCCTACAAAATAATTATAAGTTATTTTTCAAATATCTTGGTATATCTTATAAATATTTTATTTTAATGTATTTTAAAGATATTTTAATAATTTCAAAAGTGTTGTAAGTATATTTATAATATCTTAAAAATATTATAATAAATATACTTACCTATAATTATATTATAATATAATTTATTATTTAGTCATTATAATAATAATAATAATAATATAGGAGGTGGTTGAAAATACCATTATAATATTATTATACCTATATTAACTTACAGTAATACATCTTATATTGGCAAAATTTCATTCTTTTTTTTCTTTAAATAAGACTTTAATATTATTGAAAAAATATATTGTAATAATATATTATACATATATTATCTAATATCTTCAATTTGGTGATCCTCATATTATTTTCTAATAACCTATCAGCTAGTGAGCTTCTATATATAACAATAACACCTTACATATTTTATCATATTTTAGTAAACAATATTTTTAATGATCATCTCTATCTATTTAAATAAAAAATGACATAGTCATATAATGTTATTATATAAGTAATAATAGGTAAGTAAAAAGTATAAATAATACTATATTATAATAATTATAATAAAAAAAATATAATAAATATTATTTTAATAATAATTAAAAGTATAAAGATATGTAATAAGTAATATAATATATTATAATATATTAATGTTTTATGTGTGTTTATTATATAATTATATAATTTTATTAATAATATAATATTACAATGTAATAATAATACCTAATATAATTTATATTAAATAATATAAAACACGGAAAACTTAAATAATAATAATTAAATAAGAAAGTTAAACATCATAAATAATTTTTTTTTACAAAATATTATCATCTTTTCTTTTTTGTTTTCCGCGAGCCAAGTAAGGCTTCAATGGCCTTATTATATCAATGTCAGTACAATTTTTATAATTTTTGACACTTCTAACAGCAGCTAAATAAACATATACAATAAGATATATTTTTATAGTTTTTTTATGACTTATTATAAATTTTATGCTAACCAAATAAGATAGAACATGTGTTTAGTACTGAAAATACTTTCTTTCCTTTTTGACCGACGTAAGAAAATTGAGTCAATAAATCGTTGTGAAATAATTTTGACAAAATTTCCCTAGTCATTGCCCCAATTGTTGGTTTTTCTAGTCTTCTCAAATAACTGATCTAAATTAATTTAGAACACATGTATTTAAAATACATATATATGTAACAGTAAATAAATATATATAATATATAATATATATTATATTTACATAACATCATGATATTTCAATAAATTATTTATTATAGAAAATTAATATCTAAATTTTTACCAATTTAAGTTTATAGCCATCGTAAAATAATTTTTGTTCAAAACTATCTAACTCTTCAAAAGAAGTAGGTAAGAGGGAAATACCAAGGTTAGGTAACCTTGCCACCACTAATATTATTGTAAAGCGACATAATATTTGTTTGTCTTTCCTCAATCCTGTCAATTTTTGTTGTTATATCTTTTAATTCATACTTAATGTACGTAGGTAACAGATCGTATAAGACATTTCAGCATTTCTAAAAATGAAAAAAAATGTTAGTTTTTAATACAAAATATACATTAAATATATATATATAACCCAAAATGTATCCACCTTATTCTAGAGTATTATGTGTTACATAGGCTCTAAACAAACACATAAAGTTATGTGCTCAAATTCCGCACCATAATTCTTAAGTGATACATAAATTTGTTATTTTTTACCTGCTATCAATATTTTTTATGCTCAAAATATAAGTTTTAAATAGTTGTATTATAAAAATATAGTAGTAGATATGGAAGATTTTAATAACTTTGTTAATTATGTGGAAATGGTTTACGAATATTTCGACGAATTTGATGTTGAACAAATTCCAAGAAAGTATATTCGTAGTATGGAAGATTCGTTTGAAAAATACAATGACAATACATTTTGAAACGTTATCGATTTTCAAAACTGATTGTTATGGATCAGTTAGTAGATTTATTAGGTATTCACTATAACAATAATCGAGGACTGCCTATACCTCTCATTCTACAGTTATAGACAATATTACGTTTTTATGCAACAGCGAACTTTCAAGTAAAATACCTACCTAAATTTAATTTGTACAAATTTAATAACTTATTTAAGACATGTTTCTTTTAATTTGTTGACGGTTTGTGGAGACTTGAGAGGCATTAACCAGAGCACTGTATCTAGAATTATTAAAAGAGTTTCCCATCAGAATGCTAGTCGTTTTAGGGATCATGTAAAGTTTCCCCAAACTAAAGCCGAATGGGCAGTCATTAGACAACAGTTTTTTGAAATAACTGGAATGCCAGGTGTAGGAGGATGTATTGATTATACTCATATAAGAATACAAAATCCAGGTGGTATTAATGGTGAAGTATTCAGAAATCGTAAAGGATGGTATTCTTTGAATGTTCAAGTACCTAAATAATATATTAATAATATCATATTTATTTAATCCAAAAATATTATAGTTAGTTTGTGGTCCATTGATGGAAATACATGATTTGGTGGTTAGATGGCCAGGTAGTTACCATGATAGCTTTATCTTTAATGCCAGTCATGCATGTGCTGTATATACTAACAATAATCATAATCTTATACTTCTGGGAGACAATGGTAATAATAATAAATAAATAATAAAAAATAATAATAACCATAATAAGAAAATTAAATAATAAATACCTTTCTTTAGGATATGCATGCAAACTTAACATATATACACCTTTACTTAATCCAGTAACAAATGCAGAGAAAAATTATAATAAAGCTCATATCAAAACCCGAAATATTGCAGAGCAAGTGTTTGGTGTATGGAAAAAAAAATGTCCATGTCTAAGGAGAGGTTTAGTAAATTCACAAAACACAATAGTTTCAATAATTGTAGCTTGTGCTGTTCTATACAACATAAGTTTAAAACTTAGATTACCAGAATTTGCTGTTGACGATGAAACTGATGAAGAAGTAAATCATTTTCTGAATGATGAAAATAGAGAGATTAATGGTGCAGCTGCTAGGAGAGCTTACATGGTTAGGCATTTCACTTAACTAAAATATTTATTATAAGTAACACTTATTGATAAAAATATTTAGGTTATTCAACTAAATAGTTATAATATAGAAGTTATTAAATAAATTTAGAGAAATAAGTAAGAATAAGACATTTGACTTAGAACTTATGTTTTATTTATAATATAAAATATTTTAAGTATATAATAAATTAATCTATTTTAAGGTTGAAAAAAAATATATATCAAATGTTAATATTCTTTAAATATTGAATGAATTTTAAAATAAAATCTATGAATCTTATATATAAAAATGAATCGCAAAATTTGGTAAGCGCATAACTCAACAACGCCTGGACCGATTTCGCTCATTCTTTTTTTGTTTGGGCCGTAATTGCCAGAAGAAGGTTCTTACGGACGAAAAATTTGAGAAAGTTATCGGGTTAGAGAAATATGACGAGGTGGTGATGCAATTACAGAAGCGCCATCTATCCAGCAAATAGTCAACTAAATTATTTTTGGTAGTCAATGGCAACCATTTAAATAAAATAAATCATTTACTTAAAATGTTTTTAAAAATGCATGCAAATAGACATACAAACTTAAATCGTTGTCATAGTAAAAAAAGAAATTAAAAATCTTTATACATAAAAATGGAGACAAAAATATATAAAAATTCATCAATTGAGAACAGCTGAACCGATTTCGCTAATGATTTTTTAGGAGTATTTGTTATTGTCTGGAGAAGGTTTTTACGAAAGAAAATTTTTAAAAAGTCAACCGAATAAGTAGAAAAAGTGCAAAATCTATTCATTGATGTCTGGGATTTGAACTCGATACCATTGTCTTTATTTACTCTATGGTAGACATCTAAACATCAGCTCGATGTACAATCAATATAATCTATGGTTTCTATAGTTATTTTAGTTTGGAAATTTGAAATTTGTTGAGTGAATTTTTTTTTAGTTCACAATAATCTATCTATCTTCTATCTTCTATATATATAAAAATAGAGACAAAAATGTATAACATTTCATCAATTGAGAACGGCTGGATCGATTTCGCTCATTCTTATTTTGTTTGGGTCGTAATTTCCAGGAGAAGGTTCTTATGTAAGAAAAAGTTAAGAAAATTGCACGGAAAATTAAAAAAAAATACAATGAAAAATAAAAAATACCGATGACTACTATTACTATTATTATTATTATTATTAGGTATTATTACTATTTTATTTTCGGTAATCATGGTAACAATTTTTTTGTTATTATTATTTATTTTCCCCATTTTTGTAACATTTTTCACTGATGATTCGCTCCTATTGGTCGCAAGAGAAGGTGCTTATGTAGTTATGTAGTACAATTTTAGTAAAATCCACCAGAAAACTTCGGAATCTGGATGTAAAAAAACAACAATTGTCACTGCAGTCCAGCAAGAAAATAAACTATATTAAGGTCACTATTGATTATGATTGAATATAATAATTATAGACCTGTTGTTATATTTTGTTAAAACCATAACAACAAAAATAAGAATTAGCAAAATAAGTCAATGTCTACAGTAAATTTCAAATTCACAGCAATAAACTAACATAACAAGTTATACCAAGTTTTATTGTTTTACCAACAAACAACAATATAAAAATTACGAGATGGCACATTATTGTATTTTACCCACTGTAGTAAAATAAAAAAATGATATAACTTTGAAACTTAAGTGTTAGAAATTATAAGCTTACGTACACATCTCGCGGGGTCTGCAATCCACCATGTGTGGATTGCCTACATGATAATATACTGCTCGCATAATCATAAGAGAGTCTCACGGCAACGGCAAGCAGAATGACTATAATATTATGACTTGAGTAACTCACTGACTAATAAACGTAGAGCCTGAACAATGATAGATCGATGCTTAAAATTTACACGGTACATTCGTAAAATCGTACCACAAATTTAGTGTGCAATAAGAAAGCATTTTACAAAATTCGCATATTAAGGTGGTGGTTTTACAAGATTTTTGAGAATCAAAACGGTCAATGAAAATGTCTAAGTTTTGAACACCGTTAAACCGAATATTAAATAACAAATTAATCAAAATTCGAATCATATTATATAGAATTGGCATTTTTAACGGGCAACAAAGTGCACGGAGCCAGCTAATATTATTATTATTATTATTATTTACAATCAGTATCGTATACAATATTTTATTATTTAATATTCAATTCCCGATTTTTCATTCTAATTATGGCTAATAAATTAAAACCTCAACACATTTTCGAATTGCTGAATGGTTACATATGAAATTATTGTATATTTATATGAAATTTTATTGTATTGACTACCAATGTACCTTAGTGAAAGGGGTAATGTGGCAAATAAAAAAAAATATTGTATAATATACTAAGTTTTTATTTTGAATTTTACTTGTTGATAATATTTAGAATTAATAATTGTAGTAATTATATGATAATTTTTAATTTTAACATTAACTTAACATTTAACACTTTATGAGTTATTAATTGTATTAATATTATTTTATTTTAGGTACACATCAAGTTTACGTATCAAAGTGGTTTGCTTTTGACGACTTTGATTTTATGAAAGATAAAGACGTACCTAATGAAACATCCGATACTATAACGAAAGATGTAAGTTAACAATTTAACATCTGTTTTGCCACGGTATTTCACCATTGGTAACAAAAGTATGTGCTAGATGTGAACGTATTTCTTTCGCATAATTTTCAGCTCTTCGTGGAATACAAGGCATAGTCATAGTAGTGATGTAGGTTCAGGTTCATTTCTCCAAGTTCCTGGTCTAAGTTCCCCATCTGTCTCACTATCTAGAGATCCAGGTGGCGTGTATAGTGATCGCGTATTTGGTTTTTTCCTCAAATAATTGTGCAAATAAATAGTGGTTAGAACAATTTTAGTAGCCGTTTTAGGTTCTAGTAACATAGGCTTCCGTAGTACTCTAAATACTGAGCTCACAATTCCGAAAGCATTTTCGACTACTCGACGTCCTCGAGATAGCCTGTAATTAAAGATTCTTTCCTGAGAACCTCTGGCTGGTTCTCCTTTAAATGGTTTCATAGTGTATTCATTAAGTGAAAAAGCTTACATAGAATTAATTAATTAATTAATTTTTTTAATTAGCCAGAATTACATAAGGTATTTTGATAGCATAGGGGACCTAAAGTATAGATAGAGGGGGTATTTTCAAAGATTTTTCTTCGAGTTTTTTGTATAATTTAGTATTATTGAAAACACCACCATCAGAACATCTACCTTTACAACCAACATCTATGTACCTAAAGCAATAGTCAGCGTCTACTAAAGCCATTAGTACTATACTGAAAAAATGTTTATAGTTATAATATTCTGTACTACTGTTAACCGGTGCTTGTAACATTACATGCTTTATTTTCATTGCCCCATTTTCTTCACCTGTGGCTCAATTAATGATTTTAAGTGCTCAAACTCTATAGTTGTCATTCTTGTAAAATTTTTTATTGTATCTTCAACGGCTTCATATCTCATATCTTCCAAAAGTTTAACACCACACTGCATTCGATTAACGTACAATTTTTTCATCCACCATCACGCTTTTCGTTTAGGTTTTTTTTTAATAATGTGATGTATTATGATGAAAGCAGCAGCTGCTCTTGCACGTGAAACGTTCATGGTTGCACACTTGTACGCGAAGACTGAACGTTGGGATCGCACTCTGCAGGAGGTGAGCAACCTGGATAACTTGCCGCGCGAGGCTGCCACGCTTTAAAATAAAGTTGATGCATCATATGGCTCGCGCGGCAAATAAACCTATGTTCGAGAGTTTGCCGCGCGTAATGGATACGCACCTTAATTGTCGCTATGTCCAATAAGTAATGACGTAATACTCCATTTCCATACCACATTACCACTTTAATCTGTAAAGTATTAATAATAATACTCTTCAATTACTTATATAATTGTTTTTGCTTGTTCAATTTGAAAATATTGTAGTTATTGATTTTAAAATTTTTCAAATAAACTGGCAGTGCTGTTGCCATTATACGTTATACCTATTCGTATATTTAATCAATGGCATTATTAATAATAATTCATGTATATAATATATTCGTTGGAATATATCGTTCGTCCACCGATTCTGTATGTGAAGTTGGTTGTTATTATACTTCGTGGTGTAAGACGTAAGTATATGTTAATGTAAATAATATTATAATTATATAATATACTATTATTTTATTATACTAGAATTTCAACTACATATCTACTGAATAAATACTGTCAGGGTTGCTACTATTTCACTATTTTGAAGTTGCTCACTTTTTCTCACTTATTTCATTGATTTTCCTAAAAACCTCACTTTTCTCACTTTTTTAGAGCTCTATAAATATAAATAAGTTTATAAATTAAACATTCGAAAATTCTATAAATATTTATCATGAAATTACCTCAGTGGCGCAACCAGGGTGGTGGACTCCGGGTCCGGACCCTCCCCTTGGCTCGTATTATTAATTATTATATTATAAATTAATAAATAAAACGCCACTTTGTTTTTTCTTGAAAAATGTCTGTATTAGCATTTAGCATTTATTTAATATTTAAAATAATAATACTAATTAAAAAATATATTGTTAATATAAACATGTATTTTTTATAAAAATTAAGATGGTTTATTTTGTTGGACCCCTCCCATGAAAAATTCCTGGTTGCGCCACTGGGACTGAGAATTCTGTTTTTCTTCATTAGTAAAAACATTTATTTTATTATTATTATTAAATTACAATCATACGTAAGTGTATTAAAATAATTTATAATGAACTTTTTTAAACATCGAGAATTCAGTGTTTTTTATTAGTCAGAATTTATTTAGTATTATTATATATATAAGACAATTGTACATTAATATAATATCAATACAATGTAATATATGGTATATTAAGTATTTAATTTAATTTGATTAGAAAGACACTTATACAAACATAAATGTTTATTTTACATAAGAATACAAAAGACATAATTATCTTAAATTGCTACTCCGCGATTAGTAAAATGTTCAAGTATCTACGACTTATACTTTTTGAATAATAACAAATATCAAAAATCGTTTGAGGCTAAACTGTTATTAACGCGGTTTTTGTAAAAATTTAAATTTCAAACACTCATAAAAATTTTTTATCTGAATCCGGTAGAGTTTTTTTACAGATATTTGAAGAAAAATGTATGGAGAACCTTGTACCAAATTTTCAAAACTTAGTTATAAAAGAAAAAAATTTTATGATTTTTCAACTTCAAAATTACTTGCAAATTTTCGCGTTTTCGACAGATTTCGTAAAAATTTGAACTAAAAACGCTTATAAAAAAAAATTGTGACTAACGATTTTTAATTTTTTTTTAGCTACATTAAAAACAACTCATAAGGAACCTTGTATTAAATTTTCAAAACTTTTTGGTCATCCAAAAATTTTTTATCGACACTTTAAAAAAAATTTCTCAAAAAAATCGAAAATTTCAGTGGTCTATAAATAACTCATAAAAAGTCAAAATTTTTTGAAAATTTAACTTTATACGGATACCACTGACATTAACAATTGGTGAAAATTTCAAGTATTTTCAGTGATTAGTTTTTGAATTACAACCATAAAAAAAAATCGATTTGGTCAAAAACTGGTTTTGAGTAAAAATTGCCGTTTTTCGTCATTTTTTTTTTTGTTTTTCTCGATTTTTTTGAAAACTGTTGGAAAATGTTAACTTTTTACCTCTATAATGCACCAAGGATATTCACTTTTACATCGGAAACCACCCCCATTGTTTGAAATTGGATCATTATTTCGACTAGTTATGCTGTACACAGACACAAAAAAAAACACACATCATTGTAAAATCAATACATTCATTACTTCGTTCAGAATCTAAAAAAAAAAGGTACCTCAATATGTAAAATTTAGTTGTAACTAAATTGAATAAATACAATTTAATGTACATTTCGAGACGAATCGACTAAAAAATTTAAAACCGATGAATATTTAAATCATCAAATAATTATATTGTGTTTCAAAATAATTAAAGTGTCACTAAAACTGAATCTATAATATAAAAATGATCACCAAATAATTTTGATTAACTGCTATAATACATACCTTGAAAGTTGGCATAAAACTTTCCCGAACTATTTTGTTGCCCTCTTTGCCATTCTTGATCTTTTTAAGCATTTCTGAGTATTTCATAACTCCCGCCTTCACTATGAACACATCTGGCCTAGTCCGTGGCTCGAGTCTTTTGCGCTCCTTTTTCTTCTTTTTCTGCATACTTTTACTCTTAACTGTTTCCCATTTTGCATTGTCCTCACAATATGGCGGATCTTGGGTAGATCCCGTATCTGTCTGAGGTGTTGATTCGCTGCATTCTTTTTTTTTTTTTGTCTTTCGCGGGGCGTCTGTCTGTGGTTGTTGTTGGTGCTCGTGCTGGTCTTCTTGTCTCGGGGGCGATTTCCTCTGGCGCTGCTGTTGCGGTTTTTCTGGTGATTTGTCCATCCTTTCGACTAGCTTTGCGATAGCTTCGCTCTGGGTTTTCATAATTTGACGGAGTCCCTCGATAGCAGCAGGTATCTCAAAACGGGAGCGGTCTGGGGAGGGAATCGAGTCTTCTAGAGCCGTCCCTGAGCTTGCAACCTTTGTTATATGGGAAACTGGGGGGTCCCTGCTCTGTTTGAGTGCCTCTATTCAAGGTGTTGGCAGATATTTTGCCCGTATGTCTGCCCCATTGTATCAGTCCTCTGACGGTGTTTGATAACTGTGCTATGAGAGTTTTTATCTCCCTCTTGGTGTTGGATGCGGCGGCGACTTCTTCATCCAGGTTCTTTGACGCGTTATAGGTCTGCTGGAGATACTTAAAGAAGCGTGCATTTGCTTCTTCCCTATTGACTTCGTGTTGGGTAGATTGGTTTGGGGTTGCAGAGGCCAACAACTTCTTCTCAAGAATCCGTTCCTTATCTCCTCCATGTTGGGCCTGGGTCCGTTGCGTGTCCGTAGATACGACTGTCTCAGCAGTTGCAATGCCAGATACGAGGGCCTGGCTGGACACCTCCGTAACTGGGTTCTGGATTGCCGATGACGACTTGTGGGACGATCCACTCCCACCCGCGGGCTCTGGGGTTTCCGAGGCCCCTGTAGCAGTAACATCATAATTGTTTGTTGTACTTGTCATCTTGGTTTTTGTTTGTGGCTTAGCCGCCACCGACGACGTCAGCCTCACGTCGTCTGTCCATTTTTCCGTCGATTTTCCAGATCTACCAGGACGCCGGAGGTAGATCGCTTCTCCAGTGTGGTTTACTGTTTTCCTTCAGAGTCCTTTTGTTGGTGGGTGCAGGTGGTTACCATACCTGCCATCGCCAACCGGTTAGGGTCAGAGGTGGCTCTGGAGGCTCCGGCCCCAACTAGTTTAAGTCAGGACCGGGGAGTTGGGAGCCTCTTGGCACTGACCGAGGTCAGTGAGCCCCCCCGCCACGTCATGGCGGGTCCCGTGGGGGGGACATATTGAGGTACCTAATCATATTAAATATCATTTTGTGAATCAAATTAGGAGACAGATATAATTTTTAAGAACAAATATTATTTAAGTTTGATCATCATTTATTTTTTATTATTTTACAAACATAATATTTTTTTTAATTAACAGATGCAAGGCCAAATATATCATAGATCAGGTTCACTATTACCAGTGTCAGATAGCAACTACAAATTCTTACAAATTTATTTTATGGGCAATTCAACACAAGAAATTGATATGCGTTGTGCAAACAACAATTTAGTAAAGAGGTATATTTTAGAACAATTACAAACTTTATTTCATGAACACAATCAATTGATTATATTGTTTAAAACTGCACTGGATATGATGCCATCTAATAATTACAAAATTGTAATCAAAGCTGATAAAACACCTGTGGGTCAACATGCAAGACGTTTTAATGACCAACAATTGATGAAGTTGCTATCGTTGTAGTTGGAGAAAACTTGGAATCCCGTGATATTGTTTTACATCATCGAAATGATCGATTACAACGTATAAATGAAACACACCGCTCATATGATGCACTACAATATCCCATTATATTTTGGCAAGGTGAAGATGGATATGATTTCTCAATAAATATGATAAATCCAATTACAGGTAATTAAAATATTAGGCAATAATATATCAGTAACCATATTATGTATTTTAATTTTATATTTCAATATTATAAAAACAAAATATATTTACAGGTTCTGAAACAAACAAAAAAGTCAGTTCAATGAACTATTATTCATACCGCCTAATGATTCGGGAAAATGAAGACAATCACATATTGAAATGTCGGCGATTATATCACAAATATGTTGTTGACATGTATGTTAAAATTGAAACGGAGAGATTAACATTCATCAGGTTGAATCAGACCAAACTCCGATCTGAAGAGTATATTCACCTTCGAGATGCGATTAATACTGATGGAAATGCACAGAATGTTGGTCGGATGATTATTCTTCCAGCAACATACATCGGAAGCCCTTGACATATGCACGAATATGCTCAAGATGCCATGTCGTATGTTCGTCATTATGGTACAGCAGATTTGTTCATCACATTTACATGCAATCCGCACTGGATAGAAATCAAGCAGGAGTTATTCCCTGGGCAATCACCCATTGATCGTCATGACATTACAGCCAGAGTCTTTAGACAAAAGTTGAAATCTTTAATGGATTTCATCGTGAAACATTATGTGTTTGGTGAGACACGCTGCTGGATGTATTCTGTGGAGTGGCAGAAACGAGGGTTGCCACATGCACACATTTTGATTTGGTTGGTTGAAAAGATAAGGCCAAATGAAGTTGATGCAGTGATATCAGCTGAAATACTTAATGTACAAGTAGATCCTGAATTGCACGAGGTTGTTATCAAAAACATGATACATGGTCCATGTGGAACTCTTAATCAAAATTCACCGTGTATGATGGATGGTAAATGTTCAAAACGATATCCACGGACGTTAATATCAGAAACAATTACTGGCAATGATGGTTATCCACTGTATCGTCGTCGATCAAGAGTAGACAATGGAAGAACAACAATTGTCAAATTAAATCAACAAGATATTGAAATAGATAATCGTTGGATTGTTCCATATTCACCAATTTTATCAAAGACGTTCAAAGCACACATAAATGTTGAATCTTCCATTCAGTGAAATCTATTAAATACATTTGCAAATATGTAACCAAATGGAGTGATATGGCTGTGATTGGAATTGGTGCAGAGAATTGCAATTATGAAGTTACCCAATACCAAATGGGCCGCTATGTTAGTAGTAATGAAGCAGTTTGGTGAATATTTTCTTTTCCTATTCATGAGAGACACCCTTCAGTTGTTCATTTAGCTGTGCATTTAGATAATGGACAAAAAGTGTATTTTGCAGCACAGAATGTAGTACAGAGAGCTGCTCAGCCACCTTCTACTACATTAACCAGTTTCTTTGAGACATGCCAAAACGATGATTTTGCACAAACATTGTTATATTCTGAAATGCCAAAATATTATACTTGGAATAAAACCTGAAGGAAATTTATAAGACGGAAACAAGGAAAACCAATTCCAGAATACCCAGATGTATATTCCACCGATGTGATTGGTCGAATTTATTCAGTACATCCCAGCAATGATGAATGTTTTTATTTACGACTGTTATTAGTCAATGTACGTGGCCCAACATCATTCCAACATTTACGAACTGTTGATAGTGAATTGTGTGGATCCTACAGAGAAGCCTGTCAACGTTTGCAATTGCTAGAAAATGACAATCATTGGGATCAAACTCTAAATGATGCTGTAATATCATCAAGTGCTCAACAAATACAAACATTGTTTTCTATAATCATATGTACATGCTACCCATCAAAGCCAATCGATTTGTGGATCAAGTACAAGGATTATATGTGTGATGATATTTTGTATCAAATACGGAATAGAATGGGAAATCTAAATATACAAATCAGTGAAGAAATTTATAACGAAGCATTGATTTCAATTAAGGACATGTGCTTGATGATGTCAAACAAACTATTAATTCAATTAGGCTTGATCGCGCCCAATCGTCCAATGCATGATGTTTTTAACCAAGAGTTGCACCGAGAAAAAATGTATGATCTCAACAATTCGAAAGAATTAATTCAAAAAAATCTTCCAGTTGAATGAACAACAGAAGTATGTATTTGATACTTTTATGAAAGTAACAAATGATGAAACTGGAGGGATATACTTCTTGGATGCACCTGGTGGTACAGGAAAAACTTTTTTTGATTTTATTAATATTAGCAACAATTCGTTCACAAAATAAAATTGCACTTGCACTCGCTTCCTCGGGAATCGCAGCAACTTTGCTTGAAGGTGGTAGAACAGCCCATTCAGCACTAAAATTGCCATTAAATATGCAAAGCAATGAAATTCAAAGCTGCAACATTTCGAAGAACTCAGCAATGGCAAAAGTTTTGCAGCAATGTCAATTGATTATTTGGGATGAATGCACGATGGCATATAAAAAAATGTTGGAGGCTTTAGACAGAACCTTAAAACATATACGGAGCAATCATTTGGTGGTGCAATGATTTTATTAGCAGGAGATTTTCGTCAAACATTGACAGTGATTCCACGATCAACGCCAGCTGATGAACTCAATGCATGTCTAAAATCCTCCAATTTGTGGAAACATGTCAAAATACTTCATTTAAGCAAGAATAAGCGTGTCGAGTTGCAAAACGATCAATCTGGAAACATATTCTCTAAACAACTCATTGACATTGGTAATGGCAAATTTCCTGTAGACATGTTGACTGGCTGCATTAACTTTCCTAGAAGTTTTTGTCAGTTAACTCGATCAAAAGATGAACTTATTCAAAAGGTGTTTCCAGATATTGCTCGAAATTACAGAGACCATGATTGGTTGAGCGAACGAGTTATATTGGCTGTTAAAAGCATAGATTTAAATGAATTAAATTTCAAAATTCAAGAACAAATTACAGGTGAATCGAGGATATATAAATCAATTGATTCGGCAACTAACCAAGATGATGTAGTCAACTATCCACTGGAATTTTTAAACTCGCTGGATTTACCAGGATTGCAACCTCACAATCTTCAACTAAAGGTTGGATCGGTAGTTATAATGTTGCGAAATATCAATCAACCGCGTCTGTGCAACGGCACACGGTTAGCGATAAAAAAATTACTGAACAACGTGATAGAAGCAACTATACTGAAAGGAAAGTATAAAGGAGAGGATGTTCTCATACCGTGCATCCCAATTATTCCGACTGATGTGCCATTTGAGTTTAAACGACTACAGTTTCCATTGCGGCTTGCTTTTGCTATGACCATAAACAAGTCCCAGGGGCAATCATTAAGTGTTTGTGGTATTAATTTGGAAAACTCATGTTTCTCACATGGTCAATTATTATATGTTGCCTGTTTCCGTGTTGGGAAACCATCAGATTTGTTTGTCTATGCACCAAGTGATCAAACAAAAAACATCGTATACCACAAAACGCTACAATGAAAATATAACTGATTTTTATTAATAATTATAATTGAAATGATTAACAATAAAGCAATTACTTACTAATAAATGCTTATATATGTTTTATTTAATTATTTTTTATTCACACCACCCTAACACCAGGGTGACGGTTCTGTTCAGGAGAATTTTTTGCCTCGAATATAACATGGGTAGGAAAAAAAATTGCAAAATTAAAAATCTAGAGTACGTAGACGGGGAGGTGATACACAAATATGTAATTATAGTTGGTATTTTTATTCATTGAAGAGGTACGATTTTTAACGGGCAACGAAAGTAGAATCAACGTACAGCCAAAACTACTGATTTTTTTGAATTTCGCAAGGAGCATAAAATCGACAGACATTTTGAGATTTACGATGGAAATTTTTGTTTATAGATGGTTGCTATTAGTTTCAATAATAATATGTCTGTCTGTCCTTTGTGTTTGTTGCCATGGAAAAAATCATGCCTAACCATCTATAGACAAAACTTTCCACCGTAAATTTCAAAATTTCTATTTGAGCACCTCCCGGGGTTGGGCCAATTACTTTTTAATTTAGCTTATCTTCTGCCTATAAATCTAATACATCTCAGTACCAAATTTCGTCGCAATTTGTCCTACTGTTTAGGAATACATAAAGAACAAACTAATAGACATACAGAAATCCAACGAATTTAACACACAATTTTAGACATATAAAAGGTAGGATTTTTAACGAGCTACGAAGTGCACGGTGTAACGAACATGGAATAGCATGTACCATGTCGTTATTAGTTACACGCTTACGACCAGCGACGTAGCGTGGCAAAATCGCGACGTACACCTACTAATAGATCAAAATATTGACAACAGAGCGCGTTATGTGGAGACGACCCATTAACTCCGATCGACAGGTCGTCATATTTTAAACTTTATATAATAATTTATATGTACATATAAATATGAATTAACGTATTATATATAAAAAACACATGTGTGCCAAAATATATATTTAATATCCAATCTGATAAGTTAATCGGCATAAAACAGTACCTTGCTAAAACGAATAGCTACAAACGGTATACTATAACCATCATGCATATAAGGGCAGCGATCCGAGGCACAAAACACGATTTTTTTCCGAGCGGTCGAGCTCACAGCTGATATCTGGTTAGCATTTGACAATTCTTTCGGCTACCTAGTTAGAGAAGAGTCACTTGTTCGGCCGATCAGTTGTGGGCCGATCTCGTGTCCGGAACCGCGTCAAGTCCGCCCGCGTCTAGTGTTAATGAGTAGTGACGTCCGTTTGTTTTTTATTTTATAATTTTGGCAAGTGTTATCCTCGTTTTCGGCCACCTCGGTTAGAACGTGGAGGCATTTGTCATAGTGACCGTCGCGCACCGGCTGATAAAATCTCCGCGTCGTCGCGCCGTCATACTTTCATATTCAATCGTGTTGTCCTCCGTTTTCGGCCACTCAGGTTAGAACGGAATCATACGATTTTCTTTCTTTGGACCATAGTGCACCGGCTGGAACTACTACCGTGTCATCGCGCTGACATACATTACATATCGTATTCATAGTATTGTCAAAATTACCGTGAGAAGCTACATACGTGTACTGGTAAAAGGGAAAGGGACAGCGAATTGTATTATTTGTTGTCTTAGGCACACATTTAAAATTGTATTCTTGTTATTTTTTTTTTATTTCTGATCGTGTAAAGATAATATAAAACATATTCACATTGTTAATGTTCTATCAGAAAATATATTTGTTATTTTATTCAATGATTTGTTAGTAATTAAATAAACACACATGCATTTTTATTAGAATTATGTGTCAATATTTATTTGTAATAGCCGGTAAAACGACGATTACAACGGGTTCAGCTAGTAAATAATAAAATTAGCTTACATATTAATTTGATTTTGATCTTTTAATTTATTAATTTGTAGTAAAAGTTTTTCTTTTTTTAATTTAAATAGCTCATTTTCTTCTGCATGTTTTTGGCTATCAAACCTTGAATTAAAAGTTTTTGATAATCTATCTGAAAATTAAAATTAATTTGTTTTGATTATGTATGTTTACCATAACTTTTATATATTATATAAGTAATTTAAGTAAACAGGAAATGAAAAATTTAAATAAATATTCACAACACATTTAATAATTGTATTTATTTCAAATTATAGAAGGTTAAAAGGAATTATAAAGAAGGTGGAATGTAATATATTACTTTAAAAAGTATGGACATCTGTAATTGACCAATGATTGAGTAAAATAAACAAAATAAACATTCTTATACTTGCTTTGGTACTGATAATTAGTTAGTAGGTATTTATGATATTATTAATTTAAATTATTAGATAATATTTTATTTTGCCCTCTTATTTATGTATCACATGTAGCCCAGAAAAAAACTGATATTCTGCTGGCTATACCTACTAATACAACAAACATACCTGCAGCTTGTATAAAGATGATTCACTTTCATAACTTGATTTAATCTTTTTTAATCTTAAATTTGCTTCCTCACTTAGTTACCAGACAACCCCATTTTTGATTACATTGTAGTAAAAAGTGCCGTTAAAATCCAAAATCAAAATAACATTTGTATGTTTATATAACAATACATAATATAAATTTGTTCCAATATAAGAGATATGTTATTCAAAAAATACCAAGTGTATTGAAATCCAATCCCTATTTTTAATCATTTACCATTATTAATAAATTTGAAATTTTATTTTGTTAAAATATTGTTGCGTGCCAGTATCAGATTTAAATCCAGATGATTATTTTGAACGAAAGTTAAACTCAATAGCGAAATATGTCTTTATTGTGTATAAATGAAATACATGTAACAAACAAAATAAGTTTTGGTACATCTGCCGTTGCTGGTCTTCGGGCTCCCTTATATATTGTGGTGCGTCTCTTGTTTATGTCGAGTCGTCATGTACGTGAAGTTGGCACCCCGATTTTATCCAATAGTTTCCAAATCTGTTTCATTTTTTTTTGCAACGAATTTGCAACAATTTGCAACGTTGATAAAAAAATTTGCAACACATTTTTTACGACGTCTAAGAAAAAAATTTAGTTTGGGGTGCCAACTACCCCTGCTGTTTGCTAGGTCAAAAGTTAAAAAAATTATAAATAAAATTCCACATTAATAGTTCTTACAGTAATTTAAAAATATAGAAACTACATAGTCAAATTTTTTTTTATACATACATTTAATATTACATTTTTATGAAATATATAAATATCTAACATAAATAGTATTATATTGTCAATGTCGTAATTTAAAACTAACAACTTTTCAACTTTGGGTAATTTTCAACCTTTCAATCGTCACTGAAAATTAAACTTTGGATATCAAAGTGACAAAAAATTATATGTGATTTTTTTAACAGGTGTTTAGTGATTACATTTTCACCTCTCCCTCCCTTAACAATAACCTAGTATACGGTAACGTATCACCTAGATCCCCGTCACTTAGATCCCTGTGATCAAAATGACGCCAGGGTATCTAGTAGTCGGGGTATCAAAATGACTGGGGTAAGTAATTGACCATATAGGATCTAATTGTCAAAAGCGCAAAGTGACCATTTATAATATTCTCAATTCTGTACATAAGGCCGGCATTAGTCCATAAATTATATTTGACATTGACATAGGAAACATGGAATGTTGAATCACATTGTCATCCACTATCCACATCACCACATAGTTGAATGAACTTGAATTTAAATTTTAAGTCACCTATTACGAGGTTCGTATTTATTATTTATTGTTTATAAAAAAAAAAATTACTTTATTAAAAATACTAATTCGTAGATCTAGGTAGTTGTGAATTTGTAATGTTATATCTATAGATATACCTTATACATTATTGCTCTAGCCATTTGATTATATTTCATCAATGTTCTAGCACTTCCTATTGACATACACTACAGCTGTCAGCTAGTGTTGACTTGTAAGCATAGGTAGATTTATTAGTTAGTTACTCATACTGTCATACAATAATATCACAGAATATTAATTTCATTATAGTTTGTTTTAGATAATCTGTAATATTACATTGTAAATAACTTATGTAAATTAATAAATTGTAAACTTAGAATCTATTTTTGTAACAAATGTTACTAACAAAAATAACTTTTGTATGTAGTAACATTATCTGGGCTCTCTAGGTCTATGTTTACTACACTTTGTAAATATTAATCATAGGCATAAATAGATATACAAATCATATAAATAATAATTAATAATAAAAAAAGAGAAAAAAAATGTTATGTTGCATAAAAGAACTAATTATATTCAACTTTTTTTATTGTATACTGTAAAGTAGATAATAATAACTTAGGTATCAGGATTCGTAATATATACCCAATATATACATAATAATAACATAATAACATAATATTATTATGTATTTAGTTATTTAGTATCATGTAGAACTCCACTTTAGCTCTACATAAAGCACAACGGTAGTATGGAGTATTTTTGAATGGTGGCATTTTTATATAACTCTCAAAACATGACTGGCACAACCCTTGGTGATTGCATGGAGAGGCTATAACTGTTGATGGCGAGTACAGACAAATATAACACTTTGGCTTAACAATTGGTAAAACTGAAATGTAAGAAAATATATTTAAATTTAACACTTTGTTTAATCATATTAATATATTATCTTGATATTTGTTTTTTAATCAGTTATTACAATTTAAATCTTGTCGGGTTACATAAAACCGCTCTGGCGGTGTCACCAATTCTTCAGAATGTAAAAAAAGATTGATTATAATTTATAAGGTAATGAAAGAATTATTATTAACTGGTTATTTCTGCTCCATTAACTCGTTTTCTCTCAATCAACAATTCTCTAGCTCTTGCTTGAAGAGCAAGATAATTGTTTTGTTGATCATTAAAATGCTGAACCTGTTGATTAGTGGCGTTAAGTGATCGGGGCTGTAATTCTACTGGTGTCAATGTAACTGCTTGGATTGTTGGATTTTTTATACTGTTTGAAGGTAAGTGATACGTTTGACGTGGTGGAAGTTCACTGATTGTTGTAGTAGCAGTTCTGTATGTGATGGTAGTGGCTCAGTGTTGGGTGTCAAGTTATGGGCACCTTGTGGTCTTATCACTCCGAATGTTGGTGTTACATGACAAGTACAAATCAGAAACTCCAAGACAGTGTACCGACCTTCATTAAATAATCGCATAGCCAAATCCAACCTTCTTTGGTTTTCAATCCAAATTCGACTTTGTGGTTCTCTGATAAAACCACCATCTATCGCTATTTGGTAATCATTCCTTATACCAGTACTATAGGATTTTAAAGCATCTGAAAGTACATGTTATATTTGTCTATACTAAACTAATTTAATAATAGTAGTTATTCAAAAATCAGCATATTTTTAATAAAACATTATTAGATTATTCCATTAATTCATTTTTTGATATAGGTAGATAGGTTAGATTAATAAGAAGAGTAGAATTGGTAAAATTAGTTCTGAACATGCTAAATACCATGGGAAATTGGGAAACAGTTTGAGACAATGGTAGAGGTTAATAATAGGCAAAAAGGAGGAGTTAAAACATGAGAGGAAATGGAGCGACCGGGCCGTATTGCATGAGGAGTAACTTGAAGACCTTATAGACAGTAAGTAATTTATTAGAAGTGAACTATTATCCAGAAATATCAAAATAAAGTATCTATAGTTATTAATTATTATTGAGTTGAAACATGCATTGTGTACAAATTTCTGTTTTTTATTGTAGATTTTATTTTGATGTTTCCAACGCTTATGAAAACTACCTAGGTACTAGGAATTTTATTTTTCTTTACTAACTAGATTCGCTTTCCTACCAGAAAATATGCTGAATTCGGAAATCAAAGAATCTTTACTGTCTCACAAGGTGATGACAGATACGTACAAAACAATAAAGAAAACATCTTCATAAAATCAATACATTCATCACTCTGCTTAGAATCTAAAATGAAAGGTTTAAGGTATTAAGTTTGTCAAAACTTAAAGGTTTCTTTTTTTAGTGATTAATATAGTTACTTGTGAATAAATAGTTTGTAATGAATAATGATTATTCAGAAAATAAATTACTTAGATATTTATTAAAATTTATTTACATAAACTTATTTTTAATAATTTTAATATCAGTGAAATAAGTATATTACTTAGAAATACCCATGGTTCGGGTTGATGGTTGCTTCCAATGTGCATCTTTAAGTGTTGATGACTTACTTCTAAAACATTATTTGTTCTCCAAACAGTTCCACTCACACTCAACATATTTGTATAAACACCTAATAATGAATTAATTACTTTTAATAACTAAATAAAAATTAATATAATAATTATTATGAAATACATAACATATTTTACTCACTTGTTAACCATGTCGTTCTATAATATTGGAAAAAAGTTTAAAAATTTTCCTGACTCTCGGTTGACAATGTTAGTTTAATATTTTCTTCATAAAAAATTTGTATGGATGTAAACCCTTCATTTATTTTATTACCCGGTATTGATGGCAATGCCATTATCATGTGGACAGTATCATATGCTCCACGATCACTTGTGCATAACTCAATCATTCCTGTAAAATGAATAAAATAGTTATTATATGTATACATTTGAAAAATATTGTTATAAATTATAATATATTATACACAATATAAAATTACCAAGATTCCCAATTTTCCTCCAAATAGCCTGACTGCTGTGGAACCAACAACCTTGGATGTTTATACCTGGAAATATAAATTGAATGCCTGCCATAGCGGCTAGTTCAAAATCTATTATTATGGTTTCAGGTTGCCATTGTGGTTCAATTCTTAGAAGTTTTTCAAATAAAGCTGCGTATGCCTTTGTAGTCTTTCTCGACATAAGAGCAAAAGCAACCAGAAAGCCCTATAGTAAATTTAATGTTATTAAATTAATATTGATTTATAATACAAAAGAAATTTGACAGTTAAAAATTACAAGTATGTATTTAATGATAAATATATACAACTTACTGTATTGAACGTAATTCCCATTATGACATATAACTGTCTATATTCATTATTGAAAGATGGGACTGCAGAAAAAGTTCCATCCATCAAAAAAATTTTACTATTTTTTAGTATACTAAAAATAAACTTGTATTAAATTTTGTCTTATGAACTAATATAATTTTGTTTATTTTTTTAGGTATATTTACTCTTTTACTCCTGGCAAAACAAAGAGGAGGGTAACTCCTTCTTCCTCAGTATTACTAACCAAGCCTGCATAAACGGTTCATCATTAATTGTAACCAAATTTGAATATTCACCAATTAATTGTTCATGAAATTCTCTCATTGTAATAGGATTGGTAGGCTGATTTCGTCTCCTATACCTTTGCATTGTTCTTTTATGCGATAAAAATGATCCAACATAAACATTAATAAACTTTGTCATGGCACAAGTCTAAATTGGATTAAAAGTAAAAAATGTTTTTAAAAAATATATTATTTATATTATTTATGATATATTTTATAATTATTGGATATACTTCATTATATATAACGCGGAGTGAAGTTCGTTCATCACGTGAACGCTGATAACATATGTTCTTAAAATCGTTAATTATCAAATCATTGGCTGGATGTGTCTCATGACCGACTGAAATAATAACTTTTGAGAGGTTATTGTTCATTATTTTACCTTTGGCTTTACATCTAAAAATTCAACATGGAAACAAAATTGTAATATAGTCATATACCAATAAATAACTAAATAGAATATCAGAAGAATTTTGTGTTTGTTTTACAATTATCTTATAATTTTTTCTTTACCTTATTAAAATCACTCAATAGTATATAAGTTTTAGAATTATTTTTAGTTAACATAAAAAAAAATACTGCATCCCAAGTATAATTAATAATATTTTTTTTTTTTTTATCAGTTGTATACTTCTATGGGTCTGCCTGGGAAATTAAAATAAGGTCGTTAAAATGTGCATGAAATGATTTACGTTTATTAGTGTCCTGCATAACTATCACTGAAATTGGACCATTAATTTTGGAAAATTGGAAATATAATTTTCAGAATACCATAAACCCAAAATTATGACTAGTAACCAACTTAATATCTCAACTTTTATTTTGGAAGAGAAATTATTTGATTGAAATAAAAATCAAAGCTTTTTTTTATTTTAAAAGAAACAAATATTTAGTTTTGGTTGGAAACAATACTCGCTCATATCTTTAAATTACAAGTTCAATTGCTTTCTTTTATTTTATTACCTTATAAATAAGGCATGTTGGAAAAAAGTTAGGCTCATATTAAATATTTAAATATACCTACTTTATATGTTACAAGTATGTTTCAAATACTTGAACAAAGTATACTAGTATTTACCTATGTAACTGCACATTAAGTAAAACTTATAAAAAAATCATTCTTATTTGGCGTTACATCCTCAAACCCACCTCTTTCACAGTACTCTCTTCCGTTAATGTACCAAACAGATGTTATTTAAGCAAATATATACGTCTCAATGAATCATGTATTAAACAAATTCTAATGAAACCTACTGAATATTATATAATTCAGTTGCATAAAAATTGCACTGTTAAACGAATTAAATATAATATCTAAAAAATTGATTACTAAATAAGAGCATTGACCTTAGCTTAGCTAAGTTGGTATTAATATTAGATCTTATTAGTTATTACTATAATTTACTTTGTGTTATTGAATTATGCTGAAATGAATCTCTATAAATTAACTTTTACCCAGATTTCCTCGATGCACAGCGAACAGTGAAGTGCATTTTACATTCTCGTTTCTTCCAGTATGTATAACCATCATCGTCCTTATATGCAACACCAACTTGTCTTGATCCTTGAACTTTCTTATTATTTTTTCCATTGTAGGTAAAATGAATGAATTAAATTTAACAAATGCAGAGAAAAATTAAGTTTATATATTATAGGCTATAGCTAATATACTAATTAAAATAGTTAAGAGTGCAGCACAAAATTAAGTAGATATTATATGGAAACTAAAGTATAAAGGAAATATTTTAGTTACAAATTTTGATAAACTTCTAGGAACTTTTAAGTGGGTAAAAATTAAAATACTAGTTTTCATTATGATGTAACAGTAAAATTTCTTTGTATTACTTATGGTGGTACCATCCTTGACAAAAATAATTACACAAGCTATACAATCATTGTGTAAAAACGGAAAACTTTATACCCTATTAATAGGGTAAATGAAAAATCATTATTATTGTATAGGTAGATATTTTATTATTTAAAAAACTGAAAGTACATATTAAAGAAAACGTTTAATAATAATAATATTATTTATTATAATACTTTAAGTCTTTATGTAAAACATATAGAAAATTATTAAAAATATAATCAAATAATTGATGACAAATATTATACATAGGTTTTAATAATTTTCGATATGTATAACAGAAAGTATGTTGGTATTAAACATTTTGTTTTGGTCGAAGAGCAAATCAACCTTTTTTAAATTTGGTCGAAAAGGGTCTTGCCAGTGGAAATACGGAATATCTTTGTTTCTATTATATTACATAGGCCATAGGCGGAAATCGAGAGGGGGCTTGATGTGGCTATGCCCCCCTGAAGTTTAAAGTATAGGTCTTAGCACCGTAGCCCTAATCATTTGAAATAGACTAAAGTTACAATATTGTTATAATTGTAAAATGTATTTTTAATAACTAAATTATTATTATTTTCATTTTTCATACACGAAATGGTTAATTTGATTAACACACTTAATAAATGTCACACTACACAAAATTTTAAGATCTAGTATTAATAATAAGTTATAACAGTATAAGTAGTATAACACATTATAACTGATGGTAGGTACCTTTTTATTTTTTGTTTTATTAGATTCAATTATTGTTATAATTTAAAATCCAAAATTAGGTAGGTACTGTTGTTAAAAACTACTTGCTATTAATTACATCTGGAAAAGATGATATCTGTTGGGTACACATTCAATATGTAGTTTGCGCGCGGTGTTTTTCGTTGTGTCTCGTGTCGCGACGTTTGCTGCTCTGGGGCGCACCGCAAGATCGACCTTTGTACCTCTGGAGTGGGGACGGTCTCGCCGTAGCCGAGCGTCCAGTCGACGTACCGGTCGTCGCCGTCATTCCGCTATTGTTTTTTGTGCTTTTGGCTGTTACATTGCTCGTCTCCGACCCGTGGTCATTTACGCCGTCCACGTGTTTAATACGACTGTCTGGTGTTTGACGCGTCAATAGTTTTGTTATATTTTGTATCGTCCGGCAGAACCTTGCCGTGCGATTTTGAGCCACGCGCCCACGTGTTCCGCCCGCCCGTTTTCACGCAGTGCGAACCGTCGCGTGTGTTTTGGTTGTCGTTTGACCCGCTTTCTGCGCTGTGACAACGTACGTCCACGCGTGCCGTTTTTTCCTTTTTCGTCATATTCGACCATAGCGCGAGTGTCGCAACCTCACCTGCAGGTTTCTCACCGCCGTTTTCAAACCTATCACCACACCACCATCGTGTTATCATCGAACATCCGGTATCAGGTCGTACACACGATAATAGTATCATTTGTTAATATTTTAATTATTATTATTCCTGTCAACATCTCCGACGTATAGTCATATTTTATTCGATTGTTTTTGCGCCGACCGACTAGTGGTCGCGCGCCTATTATTACTAACCCTAGTATAACATTATTTTCTGCAGAACACTGTAAATATATTTTTGCACACATTTTATTCGTAATAATATTAGTGTTTCTTACTGGTCACCTTAACACTCATCAGTTACATATCTTATATATTTATACAATTAGTCGTATGTGAATTCCTCTTTTTTCTATTCATACAGTCCACTCCTCCCCCTTTTTTATAGGGTTATAGTCTATAGCAACGTGAAAATTCGCACAGGACGCGCTACGTGTCGGTCGCCGAAAACGTACGCACAAGTGCACACGCGTCATCTCGGCTTCATGTGCAGCCGTCGATCGCCCAATATCTCTTTAGAAAATTTTAAAACGCATATTGCAGTGAAGGTCTACCCAAATTTTTTAAACTTCCATAGGTAGCCTTAACTTTACCAATAAGTTCGGTCACTTGTGAGCTCTTTTTTTTCTGCAATGCGTCGAAAAAAAATTTGGATACGAATATATGATGTATAATGGTTGAAAACTTGAAAATAGATTCAATGACCTTTCTATTATAAATAATTAAAAAAGATTTGTCAAAAATGGTAAATAATAATGACATAGTTAATGCTTTTTCTAATAACATCGATATATTGTACTGAAATAAATATATTAGGTACACTTATAATTAGTCAAAGAGGTATAAACATATAAGTCTTATATGTTTATACCTACTTGACTTTTTTGTTTAAATACGTGTTAAATTGGTTAAAATTCAATTAATTCAAAAACTTAATCATTTCTGTTTAGTATGTCAAACTTTGTAAATTGTCTTATTGAAGTAAATATTTGCCAGCGAGCAATACAGTAGTACCTACATATAGGTGTAATGAACTCAATATTGCTTAGCGCCCCTCCCGTAATTTTACCAAAACTCCGATTATGACGTGGGAGATAGACAGAGAAAACAAATTTAGCTTTGATGACTCTTTAATAATTGATATTTGCTGCTTTGCCGATGCTTGTTTTAATTACTAATAAGTAATAACAGTAGATGAATGTAGTAGGTATAGGTACTCAATATTTTCATCAAATATTGATATATTATGATAATATTTCAAACGTCAAACGTCATTAATTCATAGTAAAATGTTTAAAATATTTTAACTTTGAACTACCTATTTATAGCTATGAGAAATAATCGATATTTTTTAAAGTTTCTTCATTAATTATTATTGATTAATATTTTTAATATTTTTAGCGTGGCCAAAACAACTTTTTCAAAATCGTGAAACTTTGCAAATCATTTTGTTGTTATAAATGTATAAAATATTTAACTTTTATAGCTATACAAGAATTTAAAACAAGGTTTCTTATAAGAAGTTTTACTGTAACCAAAAAATTCAAGTTCAAATTTGAGAAAAGTTATATTTTTGTAATTTAAAAATATTGTTCGAGGAACTTGAAACTTTCAAAATACCTACCTATATTGTTATATTTTGTGCGGACAAAAAATTTTCATATGCAATTTTATCGGTAAAACTAAATTCAACCTACTGTACCTATTATTAATGTAACAATATCTAATAGCAATAATAGCATAAAATATACTTAGTACTTATAATAATATACTAATATAAGTTGGTAAAAATGGTTTCGCTTAGAATTGTTTTTGATTTTTTTTTATAATCATTTAAAGTTCAATTGTTGACGTAATTCATGAAAATCAAGGAAATTTTAATTATTTTATAGTGAATTTGTACTTAAAATTTATAAATGACAATTGAATGGTGGGCTTCTCCACTCTACGTGCTATATCGCAATTCGTATATTGTTCGGGAACAACTATAAAAAAAAATAAGCGGGCAAGTGGGTACCGCTCTGCTGTAGGTACATTAGGTGCCGTGTGGATCATTATTATATATTATAATGATAAATAATAATATTAATCACTATAAGAAGAACTTATGAGGAACTTTGTATTAATATTTCAAGTATTTCTATTGGGCCAAAACAATTTTATCGACACTTCAAAAAAAATTTTTCAGAAAAATTGATAATTTCAGTTGTCTATAAATAGCTCAAAAAAACTCAAAATATTTTGAAAATTAAATCATGTAAAGAAAATGCCAATCTAAATAATTGGTACAGTTTTCAAGTATCTATGATTTATACTTTTTGTATAATAACAAATATTTAAAATCATTTGAGGATAAATCGTTATGGTTACACTATTTCGTAAAAATTTAAAATTCAAACGCACTTAAAATTTTTCCTATTATGATGCTTCGAGTTTTCTCTATAGATACTTGAAGGAAAACTTATGGAAAACTTAGTGTTGTATTTTTAATCCTTAGTTATAAAACAGAAAAAATTTTATGATTTTTCAACTTCAAAATTACTTGCAAATTTTCGCGTTTTCGGCAGATTTCGTAAAAATTTGAACTATAAACGCTACAATAAGAACAACTCATAATGAACCTTGTATTACATTTTTAAGTGTTTTTGGTCATCCAAATTTTTTTTTATGGGCACTTCAAAACAATTTTAATAAAAATTGAAAATTTCTATGGTCTATAATATATAACTCAAAAAATGTTGAAAATTTAACTGTATATAGATAACACTAATATAAACATTAGGTGAACATTTCAAGTATTTACAATGATTAGTTTTTGAATTACAACCATATAAAAAATCGATTTGGTCAAACTGGTTTTGCGTAAAAATTCCCATATTTCCGTCATTTTTTTTTGTTTTTCTCGATTTTTTTGAAAACTGTTGGAAATTGTTAACTTTTGACCTTTATAATGCACCAAGGATATTCACATTAACATCGGAAACCACCCCAAAAGTTTGAAATTGAAGCATTATTTCGACTAGTTATGCTGTACACAGACACAAAAAAAAAAAAACACACATCATTGTAAAATCAATACATTCATTACTCCGTTCAGAATCTAAAACGAAAAAATTATAGTATTAAAATTATAGTGGGATAAATATTTCCAAAATATTAAATTAAACCAGCTAAAGAAAATATATTTGCTTTGGCTGTTCTCTTGCAAGTATTATGGAGAAAATAAATATTTTTTTAGAATGAAAGTCTGAGTAAGCGTTGCGAGTGCCATGTACTGTTGAAATTCGAATTGTGAATGCATATGAAGTTACCTAGAAAATTTTCCTTAAAATTTAGTAGTTACGATGCCTCTTAAAACTTTCGAAATTCGTTTATTCGATTTTTTTTCCCTATGTTATAATAAATAACACGAATGACTTTTTTCGAATTTTCAAAAAATAAAAAAAAATAAAATTTCAAATGTTTTTTAATTTTTGTTTTTAGACTGTAAAAAAAGGAGGCTGGCAACGGTTCCTAAACTTTTTTTTCGAGGTGCCGTTTTTATGATCAAATTCAGCCGCGGTTCCCTGCTGTGAATACCACGAAAGACGGAACAAAAAATAAATTTCTATACATTTTAAATTATTTATTATGAGCCGTAAAGACCACAGTTTGGGACCGCTGTCCTATGGTGTATAGGTGTACTGTGGGTCTGTGTAGGTACTTAATAGTGTCTACTATAATTTGTAATTTATTTAATACCTACACTTATTAAATAGGACTTGGTAGCTTAGTTGTATAATACCTATTACTTACCAGCATGATTTCTACCACTATGAGATGAAATAAATAATATTATGAATTATGATTTATAATAATTATAGGTGTTGGTACATACGGTTGAAATATGAATGATACATATTATATACGTGGTAAAATAATTTGATCATCCAATATTAATTAATTTATATTTTTTATTTTATATCTAGGGATCTATTGGACACGTGGAATCTATTTGACACCGGGGGATATTATGACATGTGATCTATTTGACACGGGGATCCAATGGACATCGGGGATCTAATTGACAATAGAGGATCTACAATGTAGGGGATCTAGGCGTCCGTTTACCATATATACTGGTAGTAGATATACCTTTTAAAAATAAAATGAGACTAATGAGAGGAAAAATTATTCTAGGATATTTATTTCCTGATAAAATTTTAAGAGGTTGAGTTTTAATTAAGTATAGGTTAATTTTATAGCCAAAGTTTTCGTAATTAAAGAAAATTATAAAAATTATTGTGTTAAATAGGTTGGTAGTGGCTCATATTTATTCTACATTATTAACATCAAAATCTAAATTTCTATAAATAATTTTGTTTTACTTATATTATTATTATTATTATTAGTGTTGATTGAATTTGAATATTTCAATAATTATTTTTGTTAAAGGGCTCAGCCCGTCGATTATTAAAATAAATAAATTGTAGCGGTGCCTCGGTGTCTGTCGCGAAGCCGACGCGCACAGTGGTGAAAAAACAAAAAGAGTACACGTGGGGAACGTGGAAAGAACGAAAAATAATACGCTAGGCAAAAAAACAAGCACTACTTTGTGTTAAACGGGGCGTGATCGCCGTATATTTGAAATTGTTGCAAATGTCGGTGACAAAAAGTAAATAAGGTAAAAACAAAGAATGGCCGTTTAGTTACGGTTGATGGTGTGACGGGGGTGGAGTAAATCGGTCCGCGGTGTTCGTCGGGACGGTCGAAAAACTAGTGACCGAGCGAGTCCGCGGTACCGGCGGTTGACAATTCCAGACGCGCTTATCGCGCGTCGGTGTCGGCCGTCGTCGATTGGCGGTTGGGCAGGCAGGTGACGGCGCGGGTATCCGTGCAAAGGTCGCTTGTATTCAAGCGACTATTACGCGGGACCGCGTCAAAATAACACTGCGTTATGCCTACATTTAATTGTTATATTATTTATTTAGTTTTTACATTTGTCCAGAAACCTTTGGTAGTCATAGTATTAAGTTCTATTAATTAAAAAGCAACTGATGTTATATGTCGCAATATATTTATACATAAATATTAATTCAACAATTTCAACAGTTTTTCTAACAAAGTAATCCATGAGTTTTGTTAGATCTTTATAATAATACTAGCTGACCCCGTGCACTTCGTTGCCCGTTAAAAATGCAAATTCTATATATATAGATGACCCCGTGCACTTCGTTGCCCCTTAAAAATGCAAATTCTATTTATATAGATTCGAATTTTGATTAATTTGTTATTTACTATTCGGTTTAACGGTGTTCAAAACTTAGACATTTTCATTGACTGTTTTGATTCTCAAAAATCTTGTGAAAGCACCACTTTAATATGCGAATTTTGTAAAATGCTTTCTTATTACACACTAAATTTGTGATACGATTTTACGAATGTACCGTGTAAATTGTAAGCATCGATCTATCATTGTTCAGGCTCTACGTTTATCAGTCAGTGAGTTACTCAAGTCATAATATTATAGTCATTCTGCTTACCGTTGCCGTGAGACTCTCTTATGATTATGAGAGCAGTATATTATCATGTAGGCAATCTACACGTGGTAGATTGCGGACCCCGCGAGATGTGTATAAGAATTTTATAATTTCTAACACTTAAGTTTCAAAGTTATGTCATTTTTTTTTTTTTTACTACAGTGGGTAAAATACAATAATGTGCCATCTCGTGGTTTTTGTATTGTTGCCTGTTGGTAAAACAATAAAACTTAGTATAACTTGTTATGTTAGTCTATTGCTGTAAAAAAATGTATATTAAATATATATATTATAATCAAGCTGTCCCGACACGGCGTTGCCCGCGTATTAGTTGGTTTTTTTTTGCATTTTCGTAGGCCATGTATTAGTGTTATTATGTTTGAGAAAATTTAATAAAACATATAAATATGGTTTATCACGGAGATATGAAAATTTTATATTAAAATTGCATTTAAATACCTATGTACTATGTGATACACCATACTATAATGTGTATTATCCCAGCACTATTTTCAAAATAATTAATATAAGAATGATCTATGTTTATAATGTTACTAACTAATATTTATCTTGCTCGTTAAATATACCAACTCTATATGACTCAAACTTTGTTCAATTCATTATTTAATATTCGGTGGATTATGTTCTAGATTTATCTTAAGTTTTCTGTTGCCCGGAATAAAAATTCTGATTCGCTGAACTGCTGAAGTATATTATCATTTATCAGGTAGGCAATCTATCTGCGGTAGATCGCGGACCTAGTGCTGTTTGTATGTAAGTGTATGATTTAACTCTAATAAATATCAAAGTTATACCAAGTTTTACATAGTACGGTGGATTATATTCATCAATTAATACATAATCCTAACCCAACCTTAACGCACTAAAATCCGATGAGAGCGTCCAGCTCACCGATGATGCGTCTGGCAAAAAAATAATCAAGGTTATTGTAGTCACAACGTGCATTCACGCGATTGGCAAG